>NC_073241.2:17445000-17542500 GCF_029281585.2 Gorilla gorilla gorilla
CCATTCCATTCCATTCCATTCCATTCCATTCCATTCCATTCCATTCCATTCCATTCCATTCCATTCCGTTCCATTCCAATCCATTCCATTCTAGTCGGGTTGATTCCATTCCATTCCATTCCATTCCATTCCATTCCATTCCATTCCAATCCATTCCATTCTACTCGGGTTGATTCCATTCCATTCCATTCCATTCCATTCCATTCCATTCCATTCCATTCCATTCCATTCCATTCCATTCCATTCCATTCCAATCCATTCCATTCTACTCGGGTTGATTCCATTCCATTCAATTCCATTCCATTCCATTCCATTCCATTCCATTAAATTTTATTCCATTCCATTCCATTCCATTCCTTTCCATTCCATTCCATTCCATTACGTTCTACTCGGGTTGATTTCATTCCATTCCATTCCATTCCATTCCATTCCATTCCATTCCATTCCATTCCATTCCTTTCGATTCCATACGATTCCATTCCATTCCATTCCATTCCAATCCATTCCGTTCTACTCGGGTTGATTCCATTCCATTCCATTCCATTCCATTCGATTCCATTCCATTCCATTTCAATCCATTCCGTTCTACTCGGGTTGATTCCATTCCATTCCATTCCATTCCATTCCATTCCATTCCATTCCATTCCATTACTTTCATTTCCATTCCATTCCATTCCATTCCATTACGTTCTACTCGGGTTGATTTCATTCCATGCCATTCCATTCCATTCCAATCCAATCCATTCCGTTCTACTCGGGTTGATTCCATTCCATTCCATTCCATTCCATTCCATTCCATTCCATTCCATTCCATTTCAATCCATTCCATTCTACTCGGGTTGATTCCATTCCATTCCATTCCATTCCATTCCATTCCATTCCATTCCATTCCATTCCATTGAATTCCATTAGATTCCATTCCATTCCATTCCATTCCATTCCAATCCATTCCATTCTACTCGGGTTCATTCCATTCCATTCCATTCCATTCCATTCCATTCCATTCCATTCCTTTCCATTCCATTCGGTTCCATTCGGTTCCATTCGATTACATTCTATTTCAATCCATTCCATTCCATTCCGTTCCGTTCCGTTCCGTTTCGTTCGTTCCGTTCTATTCGGGTTGATTCCATTCTATTCCACTCCATTCCATTCGATTCCATTGGTTTCCATTCGATTCCATTCCATTCCATTCCTTTCTATTCTATTGAATTCTATTCCATTCCATTCCATTCCATTGTATTCCAATCCATTCCTTTCTACTCGGGTTGATTCCATTCCATTCCATTCCGTTCCACTCCATTCCATTCCTTTCCATTCCATTCCATTTCATTGCATTTCAATCCATTCCATTCTACTCGGGTTGATTCCATTCCATTCCATTCCATTCCATTCCATTCCATTCCATTCCGTTCCATTCCATTCCATTCCATTCGATTCCATTCAATTCCATTCCATTCCATTCCATTCCAATCCTGTCCATTCTACTCGGGTTGATTTGATTCCATTCCATTCCATTCCATTCCATTCCATTCCATTCCATTCCATTCCATTCCATTCCATTCCATTCCATTCGATTCCATTCCATTCCATTCCAATCCATTCCATTCAACTCGGGTTGATTTGATTCCATTCCATTCCATTCCAATCCATTCCATTCCATTCGATTCCATTCGATTCCATTCCATTCCATTCCATTAAATTCCATTCCATTCCATTCCATTCCATTCCATTCCATTCCATTCCATTCCATTCCATTCCGTTCTACTCGGGTTGATTCCATTCCATTCCATTCCATTCCATTCCATTCCATTCCATTCCATTCGATTCCATTCAATTCCATTCCATTCCATTCCGTTCCATTCCAATCCACTCCATTCTACTCGGGTTGATTCCATTCCATTCCATTCCATTCCATTCCATTCCATTCCATTCCATTCCATTCCATTCCATTCCATTCCATTCCATTCCTTTCGATTCCATACAATTCCATTCCATTCCATTCCATTCCAATCCATTCCGTTCTACTCGGGTTGATTCCATTCCATCCCATTCCATTCCATTCCATTCCATTCCATTCCATTCCGTTCCATTTCAGTCCATTCCATTCTCCTCGGGTTGATTCCATTCCATTCCATTCCATTCCATTCCATTCCATTCCATTCCAGTCCATTCCAATGCATTCCATTCTACTCGGGTTGATTCCATTCCATTCCATTCCATTCCATTCCAATCCATTCCATTCCTTTCGATTCCATTCCATTCCATTCCATTCCATTCCATTCCATTCCATTCCATTCCATTCCATTCCATTCCATTCTATTGCATTCCATTCCATTCCATTCCATTCTGTTCTACTCGGGTTGATTCCAATCTATTCCATTCCATTCCATTCCGTTACATTCCATTCCATTCCATTCCATTCCATTCCGTTCCATTCCATTCCATTCCATTCCAGTCCATTCCAATCCATTCAATTCTACTCGGGTTGATTCCATTCCATTCCATTCCATTCCATTCCATTCCATTCCATTCCATTCCATTCCGTTCCATTCCATTCCAATCCATTCCATTCTACTTGTGTTGATTCCATTCCATTCCATTCCATTGCATTCCATTCCATTCCATTCCCTTCGGTTCCATTCCATTCCATTCCATTCCATTCCATTCCATTAAATTTTATTCCATTCCATTCCATTCCATTCCTTTCCTTTCCATTCCATTCCATTCCATTCCATTACGTTGTACTCGGGTTGATTCCATTCCATTCCATTCCATTCCATTCCATTCAATTCCATTCCATTCCATTCCATTCCATTCCATTCCGTTCTACTCGGGTTGATTCCATTCCATTCCATTCCATTCCATTCCATTCCATTCCATTCCATTCCATTCCATTCCATTCCATTCCATTCCATTCTATTCCATTCGATTCCATTCGATTCCATTCCATTCCATTCCATTCCAATCCAGTCCATTCTACTCGGGTTGATTTGATTCCATTCCATTAAATTCCATTCCATTCCATTCCATTCCATTCCATTCCATTCCATTCCAATCCATTCCATTCAACTCGGGTTGATTTGATTCCATTCCATTCCATTCCTTTCCATTCCATTCCATTCGATTCCATTCGATTCCATTCCATTCCATTCCATTAAATTCCATTCCATTCCATTCCATTCCATTCCATTCCATTCCATTCCATTCCATTCCATTCCATTCCGTTCTACTCGGGTTGATTCCATTCCATTCCATTCCATTCCATTCCATTCCATTCCATTCCATTCGATTCCATTCAATTCCATTCCATTCCATTCCGTTCCATTCCAATCCACTCCATTCTACTCGGGTTGATTCCATTCCATTCCATTCCATTCCATTCCATTCCAATCCATTCCATTCTACTCGGGTTGATTCCATTCCATTCCATTCCATTCCATTCCATTCCATTCCATTCCATTCCGTTCCATTCCAATCCATTCCATTCTACTCGGGTTGATTCCATTCCATTCCATTCCATTCCATTCCATTCCATTCCATTCCATTCCATTCCAATCCATTCCGTTCTACTCGGGTTGATTCCATTCCATTCCATTCCATTCCATTCCATTCCATTCCATTCAATTCCATTCCATTCCATTCCTTTCCATTCCATTCTATACCATTCCATTCCACTCGATTCCATTCGTTTCCATTCGATTCCATTCCATTCCATTCCATTAAATTCCATTCCATTCCATTCCATTCCATTCCATTCCATTCCATTCCATTCCATTCCATTCCATTCCATTCCGTTCTACTCGGGTTGATTCCATTCCATTCCATTCCATTCCATTCCGTTCCATTCCATTCCATTCCATTCGATTCCATTCCATTCCATTCCAATCCATTCCATTCAACTCGGGTTGATTTGATTCCATTCCATTCCATTCCATTCCATTCCATTCCATTCGATTCCATTCGATTCCATTCCATTCCATTCCATTAAATTCCATTCCATTCCTTTCCATTCCATTCCATTCCATTCCATTCCATTCCATTCCGTTCTACTCGGGTTGATTCCATTCCATTCCATTCCATTCCATTCCATTCCATTCCATTCCATTCGATTCCATTCAATTCCATTCCATTCAATTCCGTTCCATTCCAATCCACTCCATTCTACTCGGGTTGATTCCATTCCATTCCATTCCATTCCATTCCATTCCAATCCATTCCATTCTACTCGGGTTGATTCCATTCCATTCCATTCCATTCCATTCCATTCCATTCCATTCCGTTCCATTCCAATCCATTCCATTCTACTCGGGTTGATTCCATTCCATTCCATTCCATTCCATTCCATTCCATTCCATTCCATTCCATTCCAATCCATTCCATTCTACTCGGGTTGATTCCATTCCATTCCATTCCATTCCATTCCATTCCATTCCCTTCGGTTCCATTCCATTCCATTCAATTCCATTCCATTCCATTAAATTTTATTCCATTCCATTCCATTCCATTCCTTTCCTTTCCATTCCATTCCATTCCATTCCATTACGTTGTACTCGGGTTGATTCCATTCCATTCCATTCCATTCCATTCCATTCCATTCCATTCCATTCCATTCCATTCCATTCCGTTCTACTCGGGTTGATTCCATTCCATTCCATTCCATTCCATTCCATTCCATTCCATTCCATTCCATTCCATTCGATTCCATTCAATTCCATTCCATTCCATTCCATTCCAATCCAGTCCATTCTACTCGGGTTGATTTGATTCCATTCCATTCCATTCCATTCCATTCCATTCCATTCCATTCCATTCCATTCCATTCCATTCCATTCCAATCCATTCCATTCAACTCGGGTTGATTTGATTCCATTCCATTCCATTCCTTTCCATTCCATTCCATTCGATTCCATTCGATTCCATTCCATTCCATTCCATTAAATTCCATTCCATTCCATTCCATTCCATTCCATTCCATTCCATTCCATTCCATTCCATTCCGTTCTACTCGGGTTGATTCCATTCCATTCCATTCCATTCCATTCCATTCCATTCCATTCCATTCCATTCCATTCCATTCAATTCCATTCCATTCCATTCCGTTCCATTCCAATCCACTCCATTCTACTCGGGTTGATTCCATTCCATTCCATTCCATTCCATTCCATTCCATTCCAATCCATTCCATTCTACTCGGGTTGATTCCATTCCATTCCATTCCATTCCATTCCATTCCATTCCATTCCATTCCATTCCATTCCGTTCCATTCCAATCCATTCCATTCTACTCGGGTTGATTCCATTCCATTCCATTCCATTCCATTCCATTCCATTCCATTCCATTCCAATCCATTCCGTTCTACTCGGGTTGATTCCATTCCATTCCATTCCATTCCATTCCATTCCATTCCATTCCATTCCATTCCATTCCATTCCATTCCATTCAATTCCATTCCATTCCATTCCTTTCCATTCCATTCTATACCATTCCATTCCATTCGATTCCATTCGTTTCCATTCGATTCCATTCCATTCCATTCCATTAAATTCCATTCCATTCCATTCCATTCCATTCCATTCCATTCCATTCCATTCCATTCCATTCCATTCCATTCCGTTCTACTCGGGTTGATTCCATTCCATTCCATTCCATTCCATTCCGTTCCATTCCATTCCATTCCATTCGATTCCATTCCATTCCATTCCAATCCATTCCATTCAACTCGGGTTGATTTGATTCCATTCCATTCCATTCCATTCCATTCCATTCCATTCGATTCCATTCGATTCCATTCCATTCCATTCCATGAAATTCCATTCCATTCCTTTCCATTCCATTCCATTCCATTCCATTCCATTCCATTCCATTCCATTCCATTCCGTTCTACTCGGGTTGATTCCATTCCATTCCATTCCATTCCATTCCATTCCATTCCATTCCATTCCATTCAATTCCATTCCATTCCATTCCGTTCCATTCCAATCCACTCCATTCTACTCGGGTTGATTCCATTCCATTCCATTCCATTCCATTCCATTCCAATCCATTCCATTCTACTCGGGTTGATTCCATTCCATTCCATTCCATTCCATTCCATTCCATTCCATTCCGTTCCATTCCAATCCATTCCATTCTACTCGGGTTGATTCCATTCCATTCCATTCCATTCCATTCCATTCCATTCCAATCCATTCCATTCTACTCGGGTTGATTCCATTCCATTCAATTCCATTCCATTCCATTCCATTCCATTCCATTCCATTCCATTCCATTCCATTCCATTCCATTCCAATCCATTCCATTCAACTCGGGTTGATTCCATTCAATTACATTCCATTCCATTCCGTTCCATTAAATTTTATTCCATTCAATTCCATTCCATTCCTTTCCATTCCATTCCATTCCATTACGTTCTACTCGTGTTGATTTCATTCCATTCCATTCCATTCCATTCCATTCCATTCCATTCCATTCCATTCCATTCCATTCCATTCCTTTCGATTCCATACAATTCCATTCCATTCCATTCCTTTCCAATCCATTCCGTTCTACTCGGGTTGATTCCATTCCATCCCATTCCATTCCATTCCATTCCATTCCATTCCATTCCATTCCATTTCAATCCATTCCATTCTCCTCGGGTTGATTCCATTCCATTCCATTCCATTCCATTCCATTCCATTCCATTCCATTCCAGTCCATTCCAATCCATTCCATTCTACTCGGGTTGATTCCATTCCATTCCATTCCATTCCATTCCATTCCATTCCATTCCATTCCATTCCTTTCGATTCCATTCCATTCCATTCCATTCCATTCCATTCCATTCCATTCCATTCCATTCCATTCCATTCTATTGCATTCCATTCCATTCCATTCCATTCCAATCCATTCCATTCTACTTGTGTTGATTCCATTCCATTCCATTCCATTCCATTCCATTCCATTCCATTCCATTCCCTTCGGTTCCATTCCATTCCATTCCATTCCATTCCATTCCATTAAATTTTATTCCATTCCATTCCATTCCATTCCTTTCCTTTCCATTCCATTCCATTCCATTCCATTACGTTGTACTCGGGTTGATTTCATTCCATTCCATTCCATTCCATTCCATTCCATTCCATTCCATTCCACTAGATTCCATTCCATTCCATTCCATTCGATTCCATTCCATTCCATTCCATTCCAATCCATTCCGTTCTACTCGGGTTGATTCCATTCCATTCCATTCCATTCCATTCGATTCCATTCCATTCCATTTCAATCCATTCCATTCTACTCGGGTTGATTCCATTCCATTCCATTCCATTCCATTCCATTCCATTCCATTCCATTCCATTCCATTCCATTCCAATCCATTCCATTCTACTCGGGTTGATTCCATTCCATTCCATTCCATTCCATTCCATTCCATTCCATTCCATTCCATTCCAATCCAATCCATTCCATTCAACTCGGGTTGATTCCATTCAATTCCATTCCATTCCATTCCATTCCATTAAATTTTATTCCATTCCATTCCATTCCATTCCTTTCCTTTCCATTCCATTCCATTCCATTCCATTACGTTCTACTCGGGTTGATTCCATTCAATTCCATTCCATTCCATTCCATTCCATTAAATTTTATTCCATTCCATTCCATTCCATTCCTTTCCATTCCATTCCATTCCATTCCATTCCATTACGTTCTACTCGGGTTGATTTCATTCCATTCCATTCCATTCCATTCCATTCCATTCCATTCCATTCCATTCCATTCCGTTTCAATCCATTCCATTCTCCTCGGGTTGATTCCATTCCATTCCATTCCATTCCATTCCATTCCATTCCATTCCAGTCCAATCCATTCCAATCCATTCCATTCTACTCGGGTTGATTCCATTCCATTCCATTCCATTCCATTCCATTCCATTCCATTCCATTCCATTCCTTTCGATTCCATTCCATTCCATTCCATGCCATTCCATTCCATTCCATTCCATTCCATTCCATCCCATTCCATTCGATTCTATTGCATTCCATTCCATTCCATTCCATTCCAATCCATTCCATTCTACTTGTGTTGATTCCATTCCATTCCATTCCATTCCATTCCATTCCATTCCCTTCGGTTCCATTCCATTCCATTCCATTCCATTCCATTCCATTAAATTTTATTCCATTCCATTCCATTCCATTCCTTTCCTTTCCATTCCATTCCATTCCATTCCATTACGTTGTACTCGGGTTGATTTCATTCCATTCCATTCCATTCCATTCCATTCCATTCCACTAGATTCCATTCCATTCCATTCCATTCGATTCCATTCCATTCCATTCCATTCCAAAACATTCCGTTCTACTCGGGTTGATTCCATTCCATTCCATTCCATTCCATTCGATTCCATTCCATTCCATTTCAATCCATTCCATTCTACTCGGGTTGATTCCATTCCATTCCATTCCATTCCATTCCATTCCATTCCATTCCATTCCATTCTATTCCATTCCATTCCATTCCATTCCATTCCATTCCATTCCATTCCAATCCATTCCATTCTACTCGGGTTGATTCCATTCCATTCCATTCCATTCTATTCCATTCCATTCCAATCCAATCCATTCCATTCAACTCGGGTTGATTCCATTCAATTCCATTCCATTCCATTCCATTCCATTAAATTTTATTCCATTCCATTCCATTCCATTCCTTTCCATTCCATTCCATTCCATTCCATTCCATTACGTTCTACTCGGGTTGATTCCATTCCATTCCATTCCATTCCATTCCATTCCATTCCATTCCCTTCCATTCCATTCCTTTACATTCCATTCCATTCCATTCCATTCCATTCCATTCCATTCCATTCCATTCCATTCCATTCCAGTCCATTCCAATCCATTCCATTCTACTCGAGTTGATTCCATTCCATTCCATTCCATTCCATTCCATTCCATTACATTCCATTCCAATCCATTCCATTCTACTCGGGTTGACTCCATTCCATTCCATTCCATTCCATTCCATTCCATTCTATTCCATTCGATTCCATTCCATTCCATTCCATTCCATTCCATTCCATTAAATTTTATTCCATTCCATTCCATTCCATTCCTTTCCTTTCCATTCCATTCCATTCCATTCCATTCCATTCCATTCCATTCGATTCCATTCCATTCCATTCCATTCCAATCCATTCCGTTCTACTCGGGTTGATTCCATTCCATTCCATTCCATTCCTTTCCATTCCATTCCATTCCATTCCATTCCATTCCATTCCATTCGATTCCATTCGATTCCATTCCATTCCATTCCTTTAAATTCCCTTCCATTCCATTCCATTCCATTAAATTCCATTGCATTCCATTCCATTCCATTCCATTCCGTTCTACTCGGGTTGATTCCATTCCATTCTATTCCATTCCATTCCATTCCATTCCATTCCATTCCATTCCATTCCATTCGATTCCATTCCATTCCATTCCATTCCATTCCATTCCATTCCATTCCATTCCATTCCATTCCATTCCATTCCATTCAATTCCATTCCATTCCATTCCATTTGATTCCATTCCATTCCATTCCAATCCATTCCATTCTACTCGGGTTGATTTGATTCCATTCCATTCCAGTCCAGTCCAGTCCAGTCCATTCCAATCCATTCCATTCTACTCGGGTTGATTCCATTCCATTCCATTCCATTCCATTCCATTCCATTCCATTCCATTCCATTCCAATCCATTCCATTCTACTCGGGTTGATTCCATTCCATTCCATTCCATTCTATTCCACTCCATTCCATTTCATTCCTTTCCATTCCATTCCATTCCATTCCATTCCATTCGATTCCATTCCATTCCATTCCATTCCAATCCATTCCATTCTACTCGGGTTGATTTGATTCCATTCCATTCCATTCCATTCCATTCTATTCCATTCCATTCCATTCCATTCCATTCCAGTCCATTCCAATCCATTCCATTCTACTCGGCTTGATTTGATTCCATTCCATTCCATTCCATTCCATTCCAGTCCATTCCAATCCATTCCATTCTTCTCGGGTTGATTCCATTCCATTCCATCCCATTCCATTCCATTCAATTCCATTCCGTTCTACTCTGGTTGAATTCATTCCTTTCCATTGCATTCCATTCCATTCCATTCCATTCTATGCCATTCGATTCCATTCCATTCCATTTCAATCCATTCCGTTCTACTCGGGTTGATTCCATTCCTTTCCATTCTATTCCATTCCATTCCATTCCATTCCAGTCCATTCCAATCCATTCCATTCTACTCGGGTTGATTCCATTCGATTCCATTCCATTCCATTGGATTCCATTCCATTCCATTCCATTCCATTCCGTTCCATTCGATTCGATTCCATTCCATTCCAATCCATTCCATTCCATTCCATTCCTTTCCATTCCATTCCTTTCCATTCCATTGGATTCCATTCCATTCCATTCCATTCCATTCCATTCCATTCCATTCCTTTCCATTCCATTCCATGCCATTCCGTTCTACTCGGGTTGATTCCATTCTATTCCATTCCATTCCATTCGATTCCATTCCATTCCATTCCAATCCAATCCATTCCATTCCATTCCATTCCGTTCGATTCCATTCCATTCCATTCCAATCCAATCCATTCCATTCTACTCCGGTTGATTCCATTCCATTCCATTCCATTCCATTCCATTCCATTCCATTCCATTCCGTTCCATTCCAATCCATTCCATTCTAGTCGGGTTGATTCCATTCCATTCCATTCCATTCCATTCCATTCCATTCCAATCCATTCCATTCTACTCGGGTTGATTCCATTCCATTCCATTCCATTCCATTCCATTCCATTCCATTCCAATCCATTCCATTCTACTCGGGTTGATTCCATTCCATTCAATTCCATTCCATTCCATTCCATTCCATTCCATTCCATTCCATTAAATTTTATTCCATTCCATTCCATTCCATTCCTTTCCATTCCATTCCATTCCATTACGTTCTACTCGGGTTGATTTCATTCCATTCCATTCCATTTCATTCCATTCCATTCCATTCCATTCCATTCCATTCCATTCCTTTCGATTCCATACGATTCCATTCCATTCCATTCCATTCCAATCCATTCCGTTCTACTCGGGTTGATTCCATTCCATTCCATTCCATTCCATTCGATTCCATTCCATTCCATTTCAATCCATTCCATTCTACTCGGGTTGATTCCATTCCATTCCATTCCATTCCATTCCATTCCATTCCATTCCATACCATTCCATTCCATTCCATTACTTTCCTTTCCATTCCATTCCATTCCATTCCATTACGTTCTACTCGGGTTGATTTCATTCCATGCCATTCCATTCCATTCCAATCCAATCCATTCCGTTCTACTCGGGTTGATTCCATTCCATTCCATTCCATTCCATTCCATTCCATTCCATTCCATTTCAATCCATTCCATTCTACTCGGGTTGATTCCATTCCATTCCATTCCATTCCATTCCATTCCATTCCATTCCATTCCATTCCATTCCATTCCATTCGATTCCATTCCATTCCGTTCTACTCGGGTTGATTCTATTCCATTCCATTCCATTCCATTCCATTCCATTCCATTCCATTCCATTCCAGTCCATTCCAATCCATTCCATTCTACTCGGTTTGATTCCATTCCATTCCATTCCATTCCATTCCATTCCATTCCATTCCATTCCATTCCATTCCTTTCGATTCCATTCCATTCCATTCCATTCCATTCCATTCCATTCCATTCCATTCCGTTCTACTCGGGTTGATTCCAATCTATTCCATTCCATTCCATTCCGTTACATTCCATTCCATTCCATTCCATTCCATTCCGTTCCATTCCATTCCATTCCATTCCAGTCCATTCCAATCCATTCCATTCTACTCGGGTTGATTCCATTCCATTCCATTCCATTCCATTCCATTCCATTCCATTCCATTCCATTCCATTCCATTCCATTAAATTTTATTCCATTCCATTCCATTCCATTCCTTTCCTTTCCATTCCATTCCATTCCATTCCATTACGTTCTACTCGGGTTGATTTCATTCCATTCCATTCCATTCCATTCCATTCCATTCCATTCCATTCCATTCAATTCCATTCCATTCCATTTCAATCCATTCCATTCTACTCGGGTTGATTCCATTCCATTCCATTTGATTCCATTCCATTCCATTCCATTCCATTCCATTCCATTCTGTTCTACTCGGGTTGATTTCATTCTATTCCATTCCATTCCATTCCCTTCCATTCCATTCCATTCAATTCCATTCGATTCCAATCCATTCCATTCCATTAAATTCCATTCCATTCCATTCCATTCCATTCCATTCCATTCCATTCCATTCCGTTCTACTCGGGTTGATTCCATTCCATTCCATTCCAATCCATTCCATTCCATTCGATTCCATTCCATTCCATTCCATTCCAATCCATTCCATTCCATTCCAATCCATTCCATTCTACTCGGGTAGATTCCATTCCATTACATTCCTTTCCATTCCATTCCATTCCATTCCGTTCCATTCCATTCCATTCCATTCGATTCCATTCGATTCCATTCCATTCCATTCCATTAAATTCCATTCCATTCCATTCCATTCCATTCCATTCCATTCCATTCCATTCCATTCCATTCCATTCCATTCCATTCCATTCTACTCGGGTTGATTCCATTCCATTCCATTCCATTCCATTCCATTCCATTCCATTCCATTCAATTCCATTCCATTCCATTCCATTCCATTCAATTCCATTCCATTCCATTCCATTCCATTCCATTGCATTCCAATCCATTCCATTCTACTCGGGTTGATTTGATTCCATTCCATTCCATTCCATTCCATTCCATTTCATTCCATTCCATTCGATTCCATTCCATTCCAATCCATTCCATTCCATTCCATTCCATTTCATTCCATTCCATTCCATTCCATTCGATTCGATTCCATTCCATTCCATTCCGTTCCATTCCTTTCTATTCGATTCCATTCCATTCCATTCCATTCCATTCCATTCCATTCCATTCCATTCCGTTCTACTCGGGTTCATTCCATTCCATTCCATTCCATTGCATTCTATTCCATTGAATTCCCTTCCTTTCTATTCCATTCCATTCCATTCCATTCCATTCCGTTCTACTCGGGTTGATTCCATTCCATTCCATTCCATTCCATTCCATTCCATTCCATTCCATTCCATTCGATTCCATTCCATTCCATTCCATTCCATTCCAATCCATTCCATTCTACTCGGGTTCATTCCATTCCATTCCATTCCATTCCATTCCATTCCATTCCATTCCATTCCATTCCATTCCAATCCATTCGGTTCCATTCGGTTCCATTCGATTCCATTCCATTTCAATCCATTCCATTCCATTCCGTTCCGTTCCGTTCCGTTTCGTTCGTTCCGTTCTATTCGGGTTGATTCCATTCTATTCCACTCCATTCCATTCGATTCCATTGGTTTCCATTCGATTCCATTCCATTCCATTCCATTCTATTCTATTGAATTCCATTCCATTCCATTCCATTCCATTGTATTCCAATCCATTCCTTTCTACTCGGGTTGATTCAATTCCATTCCATTCCGTTCCACTCCATTCCATTCCTTTCCATTCCATTCCATTTCATTGCATTTCAATCCATTCCATTCTACTCGGGTTGATTCCATTCCATTCCATTCCATTCCATTCCATTCCATTCCATTCCATTCCATTCCATTCCATTCTATTCCATTCCATTCCATTCCAATCCATTCCATTCTACTCGGGTTGATTCCACTCCATTCCTTTCCGTTCCATACCATTCAATTCCATTCCATTCCATTCCATTCCATTACATTCCATTCCGTTCCGTTCCATTCCATTCCATTCCATTCCATTCCATTCCATTCCATTCCGTTCTACTCGGGTTGATTCCATTCCATTCCATTCCATTCCATTCCATTCCATTCCATTCGATTCCATTCCAATCCATTCCATTCCAATCCATTCCATTCTACTCGGGTAGATTCCATTCCAATCCATTCCATTCCATTCCATTCCATTCCATTCCATTCCATTCCATTCCATTCCATTCCATTCCATTCCATTCCATTTGATTCCATTCGATTCCATTCCATTCCATTCCATTCCAATCCATTCCATTCTACTCGGGTTGATTCCATTCCATTCCATTCCATTCCATTCCATTCCATTCCATTCCATTCCATTCCATTCCATTCCATTCCAATCCATTCCATTCTACTCGGGTTGATTCCATTCCATTCCATTCCATTCCATTCCATTCCATTCCATTCCATTCAATTCCGTTCCATTCCATTCCATTCCATTCTATACCATTCCATTCCATTCGATTCCATTCGATTCCATTCGATTCCATTCAATTCCATTCCATTAAATTCCATTCCATTCCATTCCATTCCATTCCATTCCATTCCATTCCATTCCATTCCGTTCTACTCGGGTTGATTCCATTCCATTCCATTCCATTCCATTCCATTCCATTCCATTCCATTCGATTCCATTCAATTCCATTCCATTCCATTCCATCCCAATCCAGTCCATTCTACTCGGGTTGATTTGATTCCATTCCATTCCATTCCATTCCATTCCATTCCATTCCATTCGATTCCATTCCATTCCATTCCATTCCATTCCATTCGATTCCATTCCATTCCATTCCAATCCATTCCATTCAACTCGGGTTGATTTGATTCCATTCCATTCCATTCCATTCCATTCCATTCCATTCAATTCCATTCGATTCCATTCCATTCCATTCCATTAAATTCCATTCCATTCCATTCCATTCCATTCCATTCCATTCCATTCCATTCCATTCCATTCCATTCCATTCCGTTCTACTCGGGTTGATTCCATTCCATTCCATTCCATTCCATTCCATTCCATTCCATTCCATTCCATTCCATTCCATTCGATTCCATTCAATTCCATTCCATTCCATTCCGTTCCATTCCAATCCATTCCATTCTACTCGGGTTTATTCCATTCCATTCCATTCCATTCCATTCCATTCCATTCCATTCCATTCCATTCCATTCCATTCCATTTCATTCCATTCCATTCGATTCCATTCCATTCCATTTCATTCCATTCCATTCCAGTCCATTCCATTCTACTCGGGTTGATTCCATTCCATTCCGTTCCATTCCATTCCATTCCATTCCAGTCCATTCCAATCCATTCCATTCTACTCGGGTTGATTCCATTCCATTCCATTACATTACATTCCAATCCATTCCATTCTACTCGGGTTGATTCCATTCCATTCCATTCCATTCCATTCCATTCCATTCCATTCCATTCCATTCCATTCCATTCCATTCCATTAAATTTTATTCCATTCCATTCCATTCCATTCCTTTCCTTTCCATTCCATTCCATTCCATTCCATTACGTTCTACTCGGGTTGATTTCATTCCATTCCATTCCATTCCATTCCATTCCATACCATTCCATTCGATTCCATTCCATTCCATTTCAATCCATTCCATTCTACTCGGGTTGATTCCATTCCATTCCATTTGATTCCATTCCATTCCATTCCATTCCATTCCATTCCATTCTGTCCTACTCGTGTTGATTTCATTCTATTCCATTCCATTCCATTCCCTTCCATTCCATTCCATTCAACTCCATTCGATTCCAATCCATTCCATTCCATTAAATTCCATTCCATTCCATTCCATTCCATTCCATTCCATTCAATTCCATTCCATTCCATTCCCTTCCATTCCGTTCTACTCGGGTTGATTCCATTCCATTCCATTCCATTCCATTCCATTCCATTCGATTCCATTCCATTCCATTCCATTCCAATCCATTCCATTCCAATCCATTCCATTCTACTCGGGTAGATTCCATTCCATTACATTCCTTTCCATTCCATTCCATTCCATTCCATTCCATTCCATTCCATTCCATTCGATTCCATTCGATTCCATTCCATTCCATTCCATTAAATTCCATTCCATTCCATTCCATTCCATTCCATTCCATTCCATTCCATTCCATTCCATTCCATTCCATTCTACTCGGGTTGATTCCATTCCATTCCATTCCATTCCATTCCATTCCATTCAATTCCATACCATTCCATTCCATTCCATTCCATTGCATTCCAATCCATTCCATTCTACTCGGGTTGATTTGATTCCATTCCATTCCATTCCATTCCATTTCATTCCATTCCATTCGATTCCATTCCATTCCAATCCATTCCATTCCATTTCATTCCATTCCATTCCATTCCATTCGATTCGATTCCATTCCATTCCATTCCGTTCCATTCCTTTCTATTCGATTCCATTCCATTCCATTCCATTCCATTCCATTCCATTCCATTCCATTCCGTTCTACTCGGGTTCATTCCATTCCATTCCATTCCATTGCATTCTATTCCATTGAATTCCCTTCCTTTCTATTCCATTCCATTCCATTCCATTCCATTCCATTCCGTTCTACTCGGGTTGATTCCATTCCATTCCATTCCATTCCATTCCATTCCATTCCATTCCATTCCATTCCATTCCATTCGATTCCATTCGATTCCATTCCATTCCATTCCATTCCATTCCAATCCATTCCATTCTACTCGGGTTCATTCCATTCCATTCCGTTCCATTCCATTCCATTCCATTCCATTCCATTCCATTCCATTCCATTCCATTCCATTCGGTTCCATTCGGTTCCATTCGATTCCATTCCATTTCAATCCATTCCATTCCATTCCGTTCCGTTCCGTTCCGTTTCGTTCGTTCCGTTCTATTCGGGTTGATTCCATTCTATTCCACTCCATTCCATTCGATTCTATTGGTTTCCATTCGATTCCATTCCATTCCATTCCATTCTATTCTATTGAAATCCATTCCATTCCATTCCATTCAATTGTATTCCAATCCATTCCTTTCTACTCGGGTTGATTCCTTTCCATTCCATTCCGTTCCACTCCATTCCATTCCTTTCCATTCCATTCCATTTCATTGCATTTCAATCCATTCCATACTACTCGGGTTGATTCCATTCCATTCCATTCCATTCCATTCCATTCCAATCCTTTCCATTCTACTCGGGTTGATTCCATTCCATTCCTTTCCATTCCATTCCATTCCATTCCATTCCATTCCATTCCATTCCGTTCCGTTCCATTCCATTCTATTCCATTCCATTCCATTCCATTCCGTTCTACTCGGGTTGATTCCATTCCATTCCATTCCATTCCATTCCATTCCATTCCATTCCATTCGATTCCATTCCAATCCATTCCATTCCAATCCATTCCATTCTACTCTGGTAGATTCCATTCCATTCCATTCCATTCCATTCCATTCCATTCCATTCCATTCCATTAAATTCCATTTGATTCCATTCGATTCCATTCCATTCCATTCCATTCCAATCCATTCCATTATACTCGGGTTGATTCCATTCCATTCCATTCCATTCCACTCCAATCCATTCCATTCCATTCCATTCCATTCCATTCCATTCCATTCCATTCCATTCCATTCTACTCGGGTTGATTCCATTCCATTCCATTCCATTCCATTCCATTCCATTCCATTCCATTCCATTCCATTCCATTCCATTCAATTCCATACCATTCCATTCCATTCCATTCTATACCATTCCATTCCATTCGATTCCATTCGATTCCATTCGATTCCATTCCATTCCATTCCATTAAATTCCATTCCATTCCATTCCATTCCATTCCATTCCATTCCATTCCATTCCATTCCATTCCATTCCATTCCGTTCTACTCGGGTTGATTCCATTCCATTCCATTCCATTCCATTCCATTCCACTCCATTCCATTCCATTCGATTCCATTCCATTCCATTCCATTCCATTCCATTCCAATCCAGTCCATTCTACTCGGGTTGATTTGATTCCATTCCATTCCATTCCATTCCATTCCATTCCATTCCATTCCATTCCATTCCATTCCATTCCATTCCATTCCATTCCATTCCATTCCAATCCATTCCATTCAACTCGGGTTGATTTGATTCCATTCCATTCCATTCCATTCCATTCGATTCCATTCGATTCCATTCCATTCCATTCCATTAAATTCCATTCCATTCCATTCCATTCCATTCCATTCCATTCCATTCCATTCCATTCCATTCCGTTCTACTCGGGTTGATTCCATTCCATTCCATTCCATTCCATTCCATTCCATTCCATTCCATTCCATTCCATTCCATTCCATTCCATTCGATTCCATTCAATTCCATTCCATTCCGTTCCATTCCATTCCATTCCATTCCAGTCCATTCCAATCCATTCCATTCTACTCGGGTTGATTCCATTCCATTCCATTCCATTCCATTCCATTCCATTCCAATCCATTCCATTCTACTTGTGTTGATTCCATTCCTTTCCATTCCACTCCATTCCATTCCATTCCATTCCATTCCATTCCATTCCATTCCATTCCATTCGGTTCCATTCCATTCCATTCCATTCCATTCCATTCCATTAAATTTTATTCCATTCCATTCCATTCCATTCCTTTCCTTTCCATTCCATTCCATTCCATTCCATTACGTTGTACTCTGGTTGATTTCATTCCATTCCATTCCATTCCATTCCATTCCATTACATTACATTCCATTCCACTCGATTCCATTCCATTCCATTCCATTCCATTCCATTCCATTCCATTCCATTCCAATCCATTCCGTTCTACTCGGGTTGATTCCATTCCATTCCATTCCATTCCATTCCATTCCATTCCATTTCAATCCATTCCATTCTACTCGGGTTGATTCCATTCCATTCCATTCCATTCCATTCCATTCCATTCCATTCCATTCCATTCCAATCCATTCCATTCTACTCGGGTTGATTCCATTCCATTCCATTCAATTCCATTCCATTCCATTCCATTCCATTCCATTCCATTCCAATCCATTCCATTCAACTCGGGTTGATTCCATTCAATTCCATTCCATTCCATTCCATTCCATTCCATTAAATTTTATTCCATTCCATTCCATTCCATTCCTTTCCATTCCATTCCATTCCATTCCATTCCATTCCATTACGTTCTACTCGGGTTGATTTCATTCCATTCCATTCCATTCCATTCAATTCCATTCCATTCCATTCCATTCCTTTCGATTCCATACGATTCCATTCCATTCCATTCCATTCCAATCCATTCCGTTCTACTCGGGTTGATTCCATTCCATTCCATTCCATTCCATTCCATTCTATACCATTCCATTCCATTCGATTCCATTCGATTCCATTCGATTCCATTCCATTCCATTCCATTAAATTCCATTCCATTCCATTCCATTCTACTCGGGTTTATTCCATTCCATTTCATTCCATTCCATTCCATTCCATTCCATTCCATTCCATTCCATTCCAATCCATTCCATTCTACTCGAGTTGATTCCATTCCATTCCATTCCATTCCATTCCATTCCATTCCATTCCATTCCATTCCGTTCCATTCCAATCCATTCCATTCTACTCGGGTTGATTCCATTCCATTCCATTCCATTCCATTCCATTCCATTCCATTCCATTCCATTCCATTCCAATCCATTCCATTCTACTCGCGTTGACTCCATTCCATTCCATTCCATTCCATTCCATTCCATTCCATTCCATTCCAATCCATTCCATTCAACTCGGGTTGATTCCATTCAATTCCATTCCATTCCATTCCATTCCATTAAATTTTATTCCATTCCATTCCATTCCATTCCTTTCCATTCCATTCCATTCCATTACGTTCTACTCGGGTTGATTCCATTCCATTCCATTCCATTCCATTCCATTCCATTCCATTCCATTCGATTCCATTCCAATCCATTCCATTCCAATCCATTCCATTCTACTCGGGTAGATTCCATTCCAATCCATTCCATTCCATTCCATTCCATTCCATTCCATTCCATTCCATTCCATTCCATTCCATTCCATTCCATTCCATTCCATTTGATTCCATTCGATTCCATTCCATTCCATTCCATTCCAATCCATTCCATTCTACTCGGGTTGATTCCATTCCATTCCATTCCATTCCATTCCATTCCATTCCATTCCATTCCATTCCATTCCAATCCATTCCATTCTACTCGGGTTGATTCCATTCCATTCCATTCCATTCCATTCCATTCCATTCCATTCCATTCCATTCCATTCAATTCCGTTCCATTCCATTCCATTCCATTCTATACCATTCCATTCCATTCGATTCCATTCGATTCCATTCGATTCCATTCAATTCCATTCCATTAAATTCCATTCCATTCCATTCCATTCCATTCCATTCCATTCCATTCCTTTCCATTCCATTCCATTCCATTCCGTTCTACTCGGGTTGATTCCATTCCATTCCATTCCATTCCATTCCATTCCATTCCATTCCATTCCATTCGATTCCATTCAATTCCATTCCATTCCATTCCATTCCATTCCAATCCAGTCCATTCTACTCGGGTTGATTTGATTCCATTCCATTCCATTCCATTCCATTCCATTCCATTCCATTCGATTCCATTCCATTCCATTCCATTCCATTCCATTCGATTCCATTCCATTCCATTCCAATCCATTCCATTCAACTCGGGTTGATTTGATTCCATTCCATTCCATTCCATTCCATTCCATTCCATTCCATTCAATTCCATTCGATTCCATTCCATTCCATTCCATAAAATTCCATTCCATTCCATTCCATTCCATTCCATTCCATTCCATTCCATTCCATTCCATTCCATTCCATTCCGTTCTACTCGGGTTGATTCCATTCCATTCCATTCCATTCCATTCCATTCCATTCCATTCCATTCCATTCCATTCCATTCGATTCCATTCAATTCCATTCCATTCCATTCCGTTCCATTCCAATCCATTCCATTCTACTCGGGTTTATTCCATTCCATTCCATTCCATTCCATTCCATTCCATTCCATTCCATTCCATTCCATTCCATTCCATTCCATTTCATTCCATTCCATTCGATTCCATTCCATTCCATTCCATTCCATTCCATTCCGTTCCATTCCAATCCATTCCATTCTACTCGGGTTGATTCCATTCCATTCCGTTCCATTCCATTCCATTCCATTCCAGTCCATTCCAATCCATTCCATTCTACTCGGGTTGATTCCATTCCATTCCATTACATTACATTCCAATCCATTCCATTCTACTCGGGTTGATTCCATTCCATTCCATTCCATTCCATTCCATTCCATTCCATTCCATTCCATTCCATTCCATTCCATTCCATTAAATTTTATTCCATTCCATTCCATTCCATTCCTTTCCTTTCCATTCCATTCCATTCCATTCCATTACGTTCTACTCGGGTTGATTTCATTCCATTCCATTCCATTCCATTCCATTCCATACCATTCCATTCGATTCCATTCCATTCCATTTCAATCCATTCCATTCTACTCGGGTTGATTCCATTCCATTCCATTTGATTCCATTCCATTCCATTCCATTCCATTCCATTCCATTCTGTCCTACTCGTGTTGATTTCATTCTATTCCATTCCATTCCATTCCCTTCCATTCCATTCCATTCAATTCCATTCGATTCCAATCCATTCCATTCCATTAAATTCCATTCCATTCCATTCCATTCCATTCAATTCCATTCCATTCCATTCCCTTCCATTCCGTTCTACTCGGGTTGATTCCATTCCATTCCATTCCATTCCATTCCATTCCATTCGATTCCATTCCATTCCATTCCATTCCAATCCATTCCATTCCAATCCATTCCATTCTACTCGGGTAGATTCCATTCCATTACATTCCTTTCCATTCCATTCCATTCCATTCCATTCCATTCCATTCCATTCGATTCCATTCCATTCCATTCCATTAAATTCCATTCCATTCCATTCCATTCCATTCCATTCCATTCCATTCCATTCCATTCCATTCCATTCCATTCCATTCCATTCTACTCGGGTTGATTCCATTCCATTCCATTCCATTCCATTCCATTCCATTCAATTCCATACCATTCCATTCCATTCCATTCCATTGCATTCCAATCCATTCCATTCTACTCGGGTTGATTTGATTCCATTCCATTCCATTCCATTCCATTTCATTCCATTCCATTCGATTCCATTCCATTCCAATCCATTCCATTCCATTTCATTCCATTCCATTCCATTCCATTCGATTCGATTCCATTCCATTCCATTCCGTTCCATTCCTTTCTATTCGATTCCATTCCATTCCATTCCATTCCATTCCATTCCATTCCATTCCATTCCATTCCATTCCATTCCGTTCTACTCGGGTTCATTCCATTCCATTCCATTCCATTGCATTCTATTCCATTGAATTCCCTTCCTTTCTATTCCATTCCATTCCATTCCATTCCATTCCGTTCTACTCGGGTTGATTCCATTCCATTCCATTCCATTCCATTCCATTCCATTCCATTCCATTCCATTCCATTCCATTCGATTCCATTCGATTCCATTCCATTCCATTCCATTCCATTCCAATCCATTCCATTCTACTCGGGTTCATTCCATTCCATTCCGTTCCATTCCATTCCATTCCATTCCATTCCATTCCATTCCATTCCATTCCATTCGGTTCCATTCGGTTCCATTCGATTCCATTCCATTTCAATCCATTCCATTCCATTCCGTTCCGTTCCGTTCCGTTTCGTTCGTTCCGTTCTATTCGGGTTGATTCCATTCTATTCCACTCCATTCCATTCGATTCTATTGGTTTCCATTCGATTCCATTCCATTCCATTCCATTCTATTCTATTGAATTCCATTCCATTCCATTCCATTCAATTGTATTCCAATCCATTCCTTTCTACTCGGGTTGATTCCTTTCCATTCCATTCCGTTCCACTCCATTCCATTCCTTTCCATTCCATTCCATTTCATTGCATTTCAATCCATTCCATACTACTCGGGTTGATTCCATTCCATTCCATTCCATTCCATTCCATTCCAATCCTTTCCATTCTACTCGGGTTGATTCCATTCCATTCCTTTCCATTCCATTCCATTCCATTCCATTCCATTCCATTCCATTCCGTTCCGTTCCATTCCATTCTATTCCATTCCATTCCATTCCATTCCGTTCTACTCGGGTTGATTCCATTCCATTCCATTCCATTCCATTCCGTTCAATTCCATTCCATTCGATTCCATTCCAATCCATTCCATTCCAATCCATTCCATTCTACTCTGGTAGATTCCATTCCATTCCATTCCATTCCATTCCATTCCATTCCATTCCATTCCATTAAATTCCATTTGATTCCATTCGATTCCATTCCATTCCATTCCATTCCAATCCATTCCATTCTACTCGTGTTGATTCCATTCCATTCCATTCCATTCCACTCCAATCCATTCCATTCCATTCCATTCCATTCCATTCCATTCCATTCCATTCCATTCTACTCGGGTTGATTCCATTCCATTCCATTCCATTCCATTCCATTCCATTCCATTCCATTCCATTCCATTCCATTCCATTCAATTCCATTCCATTCCATTCCATTCCATTCTATACCATTCCATTCCATTCGATTCCATTCGATTCCATTCGATTCCATTCCATTCCATTCCATTAAATTCCATTCCATTCCATTCCATTCCATTCCATTCCATTCCATTCCATTCCATTCCATTCCATTCCATTCCATTCCATTCCGTTCTACTCGGGTTGATTCCATTCCATTCCATTCCATTCCATTCCATTCCATTCCATTCCATTCGATTCCATTCCATTCCATTCCATTCCATTCCATTCCAATCCAGTCCATTCTACTCGGGTTGATTTGATTCCATTCCATTCCATTCCATTCCATTCCATTCCATTCCATTCCATTCCATTCCATTCCATTCCATTCCATTCCATTCCATTCCAATCCATTCCATTCAACTCGGGTTGATTTGATTCCATTCCATTCCATTCCATTCCATTCGATTCCATTCGATTCCATTCCATTCCATTCCATTAAATTCCATTCCATTCCATTCCATTCCATTCCATTCCATTCCATTCCATTCCGTTCTACTCGGGTTGATTCCATTCCATTCCATTCCATTCCATTCCATTCCATTCCATTCCATTCCATTCGATTCCATTCAATTCCATTCCATTCCATTCCGTTCCATTCCAATCCATTCCATTCTACTCGGGTTTATTCCATTCCATTTCATTCCATTACATTCCATTCCATTCCATTCCATTCCAATCCATTCCATTCTACTCGGGTTGATTCCATTCCATTCCATTCCATTCCATTCCATTCCATTCCATTCCGTTCCATTCCAATCCATTCCATTCTACTCGGGTTGATTCCATTCCATTCCATTCCATTCCATTCCATTCCATTCCATTCCAATCCATTCCATTCTACTCGGGGTGATTCCATTCCATTCCATTCCATTCCATTCCATTCCATTCCATTCCATTCCAATCAATTCCATTCAACTCGGGTTGATTCCATTCAATTCCATTCCATTCCATTCCATTCCATTAAATTTTATTCCATTCCATTCCATTCCATTCCTTTCCATTCCATTCCATTCCATTACGTTCTACTCGGGTTGATTTCATTCCATTCCATTCCATTCCATTCCATTCCATTCCATTCCATTCCATTCCATTCCTTTTGATTCCGTACGATTCCATTCCATTCCATTCCATTCCAATCCATTCCGTTCTACTCGGGTTGATTCCATTCCATCCCATTCCATTCCATTCCATTCCATTCCATTCCATTTCAATCCATTCCATTCTCCTCAAGTTGATTCCATTCCATTCCATTCCATTCCATTCCATTCCATTCCATTCCATTCCATTCCATTCCATTCCATTCCAGTCCATTCCAATCCATTCCATTCTACTCGGGTTGATTCCATTCCATTCCATTCCATTCCATTCCATTCCATTCCATTCCATTCCATTCCATTCCTTTCGATTCCATTCCATTCCATTCCATTCCATTCCATTCCATTCCATTCCATTCCATTCCATTCTATTGCATTCCATTCCATTCCATTCCATTCTGTTCTACTCGGGTTGATTCCAATCTATTCCATTCCATTCCATTCCGTTACATTCCATTCCATTCCATTCCATTCCATTCCGTTCCATTCCATTCCATTCCATTCCAGTCCATTCCAATCCATTCCATTCTACTCGGGTTGATTCCATTCCATTCCATTCCATTCCATTCCATTCCAATCCATTCCATTCTACTTGTGTTGATTCCATTCCATTCCATTCCATTCCATTCCATTCCATTCCATTCCATTCCATTCCATTCCATTCGGTTCCATTCCATTCCATTCCATTCCATTCCATTCCATTAAATTTTATTCCATTCCATTCCATTCCATTCCTTTCCTTTCCATTCCATTCCATTCCATTCCATTACGTTGTACTCTGGTTGATTTCATTCCATTCCATTCCATTCCATTCCATTCCATTACATTACATTCCATTCCACTCGATTCCATTCCATTCCATTCCATTCCATTCCATTCCATTCCATTCCAATCCATTCCGTTCTACTCGGGTTGATTCCATTCCATTCCATTCCATTCCATTCCATTCCATTTCAATCCATTCCATTCTACTCGGGTTGATTCCATTCCATTCCATTCCATTCCATTCCATTCCATTCCATTCCATTCCATTCGATTCCATTCCAATCCATTCCATTCCAATCCATTCCATTCTACTCGGGTAGATTCCATTCCAATCCATTCCATTCCATTCCATTCCATTCCATTCCATTCCATTCCATTCCATTCCATTCCATTCCATTCCATTTGATTCCATTCGATTCCATTCCATTCCATTCCATTCCAATCCATTCCATTCTACTCGGGTTGATTCCATTCCATTCCATTCCATTCCATTCCATTCCATTCCATTCCATTCCATTCCATTCCAATCCATTCCATTCTACTCGGGTTGATTCCATTCCATTCCATTCCATTCCATTCCATTCCATTCCATTCCATTCCATTCCATTCCATTCAATTCCGTTCCATTCCATTCCATTCCATTCTATACCATTCCATTCCATTCGATTCCATTCGATTCCATTCGATTCCATTCTATTCCATTCCATTAAATTCCATTCCATTCCATTCCATTCCATTCCATTCCATTCCATTCCATTCCATTCCATTCCATTCCGTTCTACTCGGGTTGATTCCATTCCATTCCATTCCATTCCATTCCATTCCATTCCATTCCATTCCATTCCATTCGATTCCATTCAATTCCATTCCATTCCATTCCATTCCAATCCAGTCCATTCTACTCGGGTTGATTTGATTCCATTCCATTCCATTCCATTCCATTCCATTCCATTCCATTCCATTCCATTCCATTCCATTCGATTCCATTCCATTCCATTCCAATCCATTCCATTCAACTCGGGTTGATTTGATTCCATTCCATTCCATTCCATTCCATTCCATTCCATTCCATTCAATTCCATGCGATTCCATTCCATTCCATTCCATTAAATTCCATTCCATTCCATTCCATTCCATTCCATTCCATTCCATTCCATTCCATTCCATTCCATTCCATTCCGTTCTACTCGGGTTGATTCCATTCCATTCCATTCCATTCCATTCCATTCCATTCCATTCCATTCCATTCCATTCCATTCCATTCGATTCCATTCAATTCCATTCCATTCCATTCCGTTCCATTCCAATCCATTCCATTCTACTCGGGTAGATTCCATTCCAATCCATTCCATTCCATTCCATTCCATTCCATTCCATTCCATTCCATTCCATTCCATTCCATTCCATTTGATTCCATTCGATTCCATTCCATTCCATTCCATTCCAATCCATTCCATTCTACTCGGGTTGATTCCATTCCATTCCATTCCATTCCATTCCATTCCATTCCATTCCATTCCATTCCATTCCAATCCATTCCATTCTACTCGGGTTGATTCCATTCCATTCCATTCCATTCCATTCCATTCCATTCCATTCCATTCCATTCCATTCCATTCAATTCCGTTCCATTCCATTCCATTCCATTCTATACCATTCCATTCCATTCGATTCCATTCGATTCCATTCGATTCCATTCTATTCCATTCCATTAAATTCCATTCCATTCCATTACATTCCATTCCATTCCATTCCATTCCATTCCATTCCATTCCATTCCATTCCATTCCATTCCATTCCGTTCTACTCGGGTTGATTCCATTCCATTCCATTCCATTCCATTCCATTCCATTCCATTCCATTCCATTCGATTCCATTCAATTCCATTCCATTCCATTCCATTCCAATCCAGTCCATTCTACTCGGGTTGATTTGATTCCATTCCATTCCATTCCATTCCATTCCATTCCATTCCATTCCATTCCATTCCATTCCATTGCATTCGATTCCATTCCATTCCATTCCAATCCATTCCATTCAACTCGGGTTGATTTGATTCCATTCCATTCCATTCCATTCCATTCCATTCCATTCAATTCCATGCGATTCCATTCCATTCCATTCCATTAAATTCCATTCCATTCCATTCCATTCCATTCCATTCCATTCCATTCCATTCCATTCCATTCCATTCCATTCCGTTCTACTCGGGTTGATTCCATTCCATTCCATTCCATTCCATTCCATTCCATTCCATTCCATTCCATTCCATTCCATTCCATTCGATTCCATTCAATTCCATTCCATTCCATTCCGTTCCATTCCAATCCATTCCATTCTACTCGGGTTTATTCCATTCCATTCCATTCCATTCCATTCCATTCCATTCCATTCCATTCCATTCCATTCCATTCCATTCCATTCCATTCCATTCCATTCCATTCCATTTCATTCCATTCCATTCGATTCCATTCCATTCCATTTCATTCCATTCCATTCCAGTCCATTCCATTCTACTCGGGTTGATTCCATTCCATTCCGTTCCATTCCATTCCATTCCATTCCAGTCCATTCCAATCCATTCCATTCTACTCGGGTTGATTCCATTCCATTCCATTACATTACATTCCAATCCATTCCATTCTACTCGGGTTGAATCCATTCCATTCCATTCCATTCCATTCCATTCCATTCCATTCCATTCCATTCCATTAAATTTTATTCCATTCCATTCCATTCCATTCCTTTGCTTTCCATTCCATTCCATTCCATTCCATTCCGTTCTACTCGGGTTGATTTCATTCCATTCCATTCCATTCCATTCCATTCCATACCATTCCATTCGATTCCATTCCATTCCATTTCAATCCATTCCATTCTACTCGGGTTGATTCCATTCCATTCCATTTGATTCCATTCCATTCCATTCCATTCCATTCCATTCCATTCTGTCCTACTCGTGTTGATTTCATTCTATTCCATTCCATTCCATTCCCTTCCATTCCATTCCATTCAATTCCATTCGATTCCAATCCATTCCATTCCATTAAATTCCATTCCATTCCATTCCATTCCATTCCATTCCATTCAATTCCATTCCATTCCATTCCCTTCCATTCCGTTCTACTCGGGTTGATTCCATTCCATTCCATTCCATTCCATTCCATTCCATTCCATTCAATTCCATTCCATTCCATTCCATTCCAATCCATTCCATTCCAATCCATTCCATTCTACTCGGGTAGATTCCATTCCATTACATTCCTTTCCATTCCATTCCATTCCATTTCATTCCATTCCATTCCATTCCATTCGATTCCATTCGATTCCATTCCATTCCATTCCATTAAATTCCATTCCATTCCATTCCATTCCATTCCATTCCATTCCATTCCATTCCATTCCATTCCATTCCATTCCATTCCATTCTACTCGGGTTGATTCCATTCCATTCCATTCCATTCCATTCCATTCCATTCAATTCCATACCATTCCATTCCATTCCATTCCATTGCATTCCAATCCATTCCATTCTACTCGGGTTGATTTGATTCCATTCCATTCCATTCCATTCCATTCCATTTCATTCCATTCCATTCGATTCCATTCCATTCCAATCCATTCCATTCCATTTCATTCCATTCCATTCCATTCCATTCCATTCGATTCCATTCCATTCCATTCCGTTCCATTCCTTTCTATTCGATTCCATTCCATTCCATTCCATTCCATTCCATTCCATTCCATTCCATTCCATTCCGTTCTACTCGGGTTCATTCCATTCCATTCCATTCCATTGCATTCTATTCCATTGAATTCCCCTCCTTTCTATTCCATTCCATTCCATTCCATTCCATTCCGTTCTACTCGGGTTGATTCCATTCCATTCCATTCCATTCCATTCCATTCCATTCCATTCCATTCCATTCGATTCCATTCGATTCCATTCCATTCCATTCCATTCCATTCCAATCCATTCCATTCTACTCGGGTTCATTCCATTCCATTCCGTTCCATTCCATTCCATTCCATTCCATTCCATTCCATTCCATTCCATTCCATTCGGTTCCATTCGGTTCCATTCGATTCCATTCCATTTCAATCCATTCCATTCCATTCCGTTCCGTTCCGTTCCGTTTCGTTCGTTCCGTTCTATTCGGGTTGATTCCATTCTATTCCACTCCATTCCATTCGATTCCATTGGTTTCCATTCGATTCCATTCCATTCCATTCCATTCTATTCTATTGAATTCCATTCCATTCCATTCCATTCCATTGTATTCCAATCCATTCCTTTCTACTCGGGTTGATTCCTTTCCATTCCATTCCGTTCCACTCCATTCCATTCCTTTCCAATCCGTTCCATTTCATTGCATTTCAATCCATTCCATACTACTCGGGTTGATTCCATTCCATTCCATTCCATTCCATTCCATTCCAATCCTTTCCATTCTACTCGGGTTGATTCCATTCCATTCCTTTCCATTCCATTCCATTCCATTCCTTTCCATTCCATTCCATTCCGTTCCGTTCCATTCCATTCTATTCCATTCCATTCCATTCCATTCCGTTGTACTCGGGTTGATTCCATTCCATTCCATTCCATTCCATTCCATTCCATTCCATTCCATTCGATTCCATTCCAATCCATTCCATTCCAATCCATTCCATTCTACTCTGGTAGATTCCATTCCATTCCATTCCATTCCATTCCATTCCATTCCATTCCATTCCATTAAATTCCATTTGATTCCATTCGATTCCATTCCATTCCATTCCATTCCAATCCATTCCATTCTACTCGGGTTGATTCCATTCCATTCCATTCCATTCCATTCCATTCCATTCCATTCCATTCCATTCCATTCCATTCAATTCCATTCCATTCCATTCCATTCCATTCTATACCATTCCATTCCATTCGATTCCATTCGATTCCATTCGATTCCATTCCATTCCATTCCATTAAATTCCATTCCATTCCATTCCATTCCATTCCATTCCATTCCATTCCATTCCATTCCATTCCATTCCATTCCATTCCGTTCTACTCGGGTTGATTCCATTCCATTCCATTCCATTCCATTCCATTCCATTCCATTCCATTCCATTCCATTCCATTCCATTCGATTCCATTCCATTCCATTCCATTCCATTCCATTCCAATCCAGTCCATTCTACTCGGGTTGATTTGATTCCATTCCATTCCATTCCATTCCATTCCATTCCATTCCATTCCATTCCATTCCATTCCATTCCATTCCATTCCATTCCATTCGATTCCACTCCATTCCATTCCAATCCATTCCATTCAACTCGGGTTGATTTGATTCCATTCCATTCCATTCCATTCCATTCGATTCCATTCGATTCCATTCCATTCCATTCCGTTAAATTCCATTCCATTCCATTCCATTCCATTCCATTCCATTCCATTCCGTTCCATTCCATTCCATTCCATTCCAGTCCATTCCAATCCATTCCATTCTACTCGGGTTGATTCCATTCCATTCCATTCCATTCCGTTCCATTCCATTCCATTACTTTCCATTCCAATCCATTCCATTCTACTCGGGTTGATTCCATTCCATTCCATTCCATTCCATTCCATTCCATTACAATACATTCCATTCCAATCCATTCCATTCTTCTCGGGTTGATTCCATTCCATTCCATTCCATTCCATTCCATTCCATTCCATTCCATTCCATTCCGTTCTACTCTGGTTGAATTCATTCCTTTCCATTGCATTCCATTCCATTCCATTCCATTCTATGCCATTCGATTCCATTCCATTCCATTTCAATCAATTCCGTTCTACTCGGGTTGATTCCATTCCATTCCATTCCATTCCATTCCATTCCATTCCATTCCATTCCATTCCAGTCCATTCCAATGCATTCCATTCTACTCGGGTTGATTCCATTCGATTCCATTCCATTCCACTGGATTCAATTCCATTCCATTCCATTCCATTCCATTCCATTCCATTCCATTCCATTCCGTTCCATTCGATTCGATTCCATTCCATTCCAATCCATTCCATTCCATTCCATTCCATTCCATTCCTTTCCATTCCATTGGATTCCATTCCATTCCATTCCATTCCATTCCATTCCATTCCATTCCTTTCCATTCCATTCCATTCCATTCCGTTCTACTCGGGTTGATTCCATTCTATTCCATTCCATTCCATTCGATTCCATTCGATTCCATTCCATTCCATTCCATTCCATTCCATTAAATTTCATTCCATTCCATTCCAGTCCATTCCATTCCATTCCATTCCATTCCGTTTGATTCCATTCCATTCCATTCCAATCCAATCCATTCCATTCTACACGGGTTGATTCCATTCCATTCCATTCCATTCCATTCCATTCCATTCCGTTCCATTCCAATCCATTCCATTCTACTCGGGTTGATTCCATTCCATTTCATTCCATTCCATTCCATTCCATTCCAATCCATTCCATTCTACTCGGGTTTATTCCATTCCATTCCATTCCATTTCAATCCATTCCATTCTACTCGGGTTGATTCCATTCCATTCCATTTGATTCCATTCCATTCCATTCCATTCCATTCCATTCCATTCTGTCCTACTCGTGTTGATTTCATTCTATTCCATTCCATTCCATTCCCTTCCATTCCATTCCATTCAATTCCATTCGATTCCAATCCATTCCATTCCATTAAATTCCATTCCATTCCATTCCATTCCATTCCATTCCATTCAATTCCATTCCATTCCATTCCCTTCCATTCCGTTCTACTCGGGTTGATTCCATTCCATTCCATTCCATTCCATTCCATTCCATTCCATTCGATTCCATTCCATTCCATTCCATTCCAATCCATTCCATTCCAATCCATTCCATTCTACTCGGGTAGATTCCATTCCATTACATTCCTTTCCATTCCATTCCATTCCATTCCATTCCATTCCATTCCATTCGATTCCATTCGATTCCATTCCATTCCATTCCATTAAATTCCATTCCATTCCATTCCATTCCATTCCATTCCATTCCATTCCATTCCATTCCATTCCATTCCATTCTACTCGGGTTGATTCCATTCCATTCCATTCCATTCCATTCCATTCCATTCAATTCCATACCATTCCATTCCATTCCATTCCATTGCATTCCAATCCATTCCATTCTACTCGGGTTGATTTGATTCCATTCCATTCCATTCCATTCCATTTCATTCCATTCCATTCGATTCCATTCCATTCCAATCCATTCCATTCCATTTCATTCCATTCCATTCCATTCCATTCCATTCGATTCCATTCCATTCCATTCCGTTCCATTCCTTTCTATTCGATTCCATTCCATTCCATTCCATTCCATTCCATTCCATTCCATTCCATTCCATTCCATTCCGTTCTACTCGGGTTCATTCCATTCCATTCCATTCCATTGCATTCTATTCCATTGAATTCCCTTCCTTTCTATTCCATTCCATTCCATTCCATTCCATTCCGTTCTACTCGGGTTGATTCCATTCCATTCCATTCCATTCCATTCCATTCCATTCCATTCCATTCCATTCCATTCCATTCGATTCCATTCGATTCCATTCCATTCCATTCCATTCCATTCCAATCCATTCCATTCTACTCGGGTTCATTCCATTCCATTCCGTTCCATTCCATTCCATTCCATTCCATTCCATTCCATTCCATTCCATTCCATTCGGTTCCATTCGGTTCCATTCGATTCCATTCCATTTCAATCCATTCCATTCCATTCCGTTCCGTTCCGTTCCGTTTCGTTCGTTCCGTTCTATTCGGGTTGATTCCATTCTATTCCACTCCATTCCATTCGATTCCATTGGTTTCCATTCGATTCCATTCCATTCCATTCCATTCTATTCTATTGAATTCCATTCCATTCCATTCCATTCCATTGTATTCCAATCAATTCCTTTCTACTCGGGTTGATTCCTTTCCATTCCATTCCGTTCCACTCCATTCCATTCCTTTCCATTCCATTCCATTTCATTGCATTTCAATCCATTCCATACTACTCGGGTTGATTCCATTCCATTCCATTCCATTCCATTCCATTCCAATCCTTTCCATTCTACTCGGGTTGATTCCATTCCATTCCTTTCCATTCCATTCCATTCCATTCCTTTCCATTCCATTCCATTCCGTTCCGTTCCATTCCATTCTATTCCATTCCATTCCATTCCATTCCGTTGTACTCGGGTTGATTCCATTCCATTCCATTCCATTCCATTCCATTCCATTCCATTCCATTCCATTCGATTCCATTCCAATCCATTCCATTCCAATCCATTCCATTCTACTCTGGTAGATTCCATTCCATTCCATTCCATTCCATTCCTTTCCATTCCATTCCATTCCGTTCCGTTCCATTCCATTCTATTCCATTCCATTCCATTCCATTCCGTTGTACTCGGGTTGATTCCATTCCATTCCATTCCATTCCATTCCATTCCATTCCATTCCATTCGATTCCATTCCAATCCATTCCATTCCAATCCATTCCATTCTACTCTGGTAGATTCCATTCCATTCCATTCCATTCCATTCCATTCCATTCCATTCCATTCCATTCCATTCCATTCCATTCCATTCCATTCCATTCCATTAAATTCCGTTTGATTCCATTCGATTCCATTCCATTCCATTCCATTCCAATCCATTCCATTCTACTCGGGTTGATTCCATTCCATTCCATTCCATTCCATTCCATTCCATTCCATTCCATTCCATTCCATTCCATTCAATTCCATTCCATTCCATTCCATTCCATTCCATTCTATACCATTCCATTCCATTCGATTCCATTCGATTCCATTCGATTCCATTCCATTCCATTCCATTAAATTCCATTCCATTCCATTCCATTCCATTCCATTCCATTCCATTCCATTCCATTCCATTCCATTCCATTCCATTCCATTCCGTTCTACTCGGGTTGATTCCATTCCATTCCATTCCATTCCATTCCATTCCATTCCATTCCATTCCATTCCATTCCATTCCATTCCATTCCATTCCATTCCATTCCATTCCATTCCAATCCAGTCCATTCTACTCGGGTTGATTTGATTCCATTCCATTCCATTCCATTCCATTCCATTCCATTCCATTCCATTCCATTCCATTCCATTCCATTCGATTCCACTCCATTCCATTCCAATCCATTCCATTCAACTCGGGTTGATTTGATTCCATTCCATTCCATTCCATTCCATTCGATTCCATTCGATTCCATTCCATTCCATTCCGTTAAATTCCATTCCATTCCATTCCATTCCATTCCATTCCATTCCATTCCGTTCCATTCCATTCCATTCCATTCCAGTCCATTCCAATCCATTCCATTCTACTCGGGTTGATTCCATTCCATTCCATTCCATTCCATTCCATTCCATTCCATTACTTTCCATTCCAATCCATTCCATTCTACTCGGGTTGATTCCATTCCATTCCATTCCATTCCATTCCATTACATTACAATACATTCCATTCCAATCCATTCCATTCTTCTCGGGTTGATTCCATTCCATTCCATTCCATTCCATTCCATTCCGTTCTACTCTGGTTGAATTCATTCCTTTCCATTGCATTCCATTCCATTCCATTCCATTCTATGCCATTCGATTCCATTCCATTACATTTCAATCAATTCCGTTCTACTCGGGTTGATTCCATTCCATTCAATTCCATTCCATTCCATTCCATTCCATTCCATTCCATTCCAGTCCATTCCAATGCATTCCATTCTACTCGGGTTGATTCCATTCGATTCCATTCCATTCCATTGGATTCAATTCCATTCCATTCCATTCCATTCCATTCCATTCCATTCCATTCCATTCCGTTCCATTCGATTCGATTCCATTCCATTCCAATCCATTCCATTCCATTCCATTCCATTCCATTCCTTTCCATTCCATTGGATTCCATTCCATTCCATTCCATTCCATTCCTTTCCATTCCATTCCTTTCCATTCCATTCCATTCCATTCCGTTCTACTCGGGTTGATTCCATTCTATTCCATTCCATTCCATTCGATTCCATTCGATTCCATTCTATTCCATTCCATTCCATTCCATTAAATTTCATTCCATTCCATTCCAGTCCATTCCATTCCATTCCATTCCATTCCGTTTGATTCCATTCCATTCCATTCCAATCCAATCCATTCCATTCTACACGGGTTGATTCCATTCCATTCCATTCCATTCCATTCCATTCCATTCCGTTCCATTCCAATCCATTCCATTCTACTCGGGTTGATTCCATTCCATTTCATTCCATTCCATTCCATTCCATTCCAATCCATTCCATTCTACTCGGGTTTATTCCATTCCATTCCATTCCATTCCATTCCATTCCATTCCATTCCATTCCATTCGGTTCCATTCCATTCCAATCCATTCCATTCCATTCCATTAAATTTTATTCCATTCCATTCCATTCCATTCCTTTCCTTTCCATTCCATTCCATTCCATTCCATTACGTTGTACTCGGGTTGATTTCATTCCATTCCATTCCATTCCATTCCATTCCATTCCATTCCATTCCGTTCCATTCGATTCCATTCCATTCCATTCCATTCGATTCCATTCCATTCCATTCCATTCCAATCCATTCCATTCTACTCGTGTTGATTCCATTCCATTCCATTCCATTCCATTCCATTCCATTCCATTCCATTCCATTCCATTCCATTCCATTCCATTTCATTCCATTCCATTCCATTCCAATCCATTCCATTCAACTCGGGTTGATTCCATTCAATTCCATTCCATTCCATTCCATTCCATTAAATTTTATTCCATTCCATTCCATTCCATTCCATTCCATTCCATTCCATTCCATTCCATTCCATTCCATTCCATTCCATTCCAATCCATTCCATTCAACTCGGGTTGATTCCATTCAATTCCATTCCATTCCATTCCATTCCATTAAATTTTATTCCATTCCATTCCATTCCATTCCATTCCATTCCATTCCATTCCATTCCTTTCGATTCCATACGATTCCTTTCCATTCCATTCCATTCCAATCCAGTCCGTTCTACTCGGGTTGATTCCATTCCATTCCATTCCATTCCTTTCCATTCCATTCCATTCCATTTCAATCCATTCCATTCTACTCGGGTTGATTCCATTCCATTCCATTCCATTCCATTCCATTCCATTCCATTCCAGTCCATTCCTATCCATTCCATTCTACTCGGGTTGATTCCATTCCGTTCCATTCCATTCCATTCCATTCCATTCCATTCCATTCCTTTCGATTCCATTCCATTCCATTCCATTCCATTCCATTCCATTCCATTCCATTCCATTCCATTCCATTCTATTGCATTCCATTCCATTCCATTCCAATCCGTTCTACTCGGGTTGATTCCAATCTATTCCATTCCATTCCATTCCGTTACATTCCATTCCATTCCATTCCATTCCATTCCGTTCCATTCCATTCCATTCCATTCCAGTCCATTCCAATCCATTCCATTCTACTCGGGTTGATTCCATTCCATTCCATTCCATTACATTACATTACATTCCAATCCATTCCATTCTACTCGGGTTGATTCCATTCCATTCCATTCCATTCCATTCCATTCCATTCCATTCGATTCCATTCCATTCCATTCCATTCCATTCCATTCCATTCCATTAAATTTTATTCCATTCCATTCCATTCCATTCCATTCCTTTCCTTTTAATTCCATTCCATTCCATTCCATTCCATTCCATTCGATTCCATTCCATTCCATTCCATTCCAATCCATTCCGTTCTACTCGGGTTGATTCCATTCCATTCCATTCCATTCCATTCCATTCCATTCCATTCCATTCCATTCCATTCCATTCCATTCGATTCCATTCCATTCCATTCCTTTAAATTCCCTTCCATTCCATTCCATTCCATTAAATTCCATTCCATTCCATTCCATTCCATTCCGTTCTACTCGGGTTGATTCCATTCCATTCCATTCCATTCCATTCCATTCCATTCCATTCCATTCCATTCCATTCCATTCCATTCCATTCCATTCCATTCGATTCCATTCCATTCCATTCCATTCCAATCCATTCCATTCTACTCGGGTTGTTTCCATTCCATTCCATTCCATTCCATTCCATTCCATTCCATTCCATTCCATTCCATTCCATTCCATTCCATTCCATTCTACTCGGGTTGATTCCATTCCATTCCATTCCATTCCATTCCAGTCCAGTCCAGTCCATTCCAATCCATTCCATTCTACTCGGGTTGATTCCATTCCATTCCATTCCATTCCATTCCATTCCATTCCATTCCATTCCATTCCAATCCATTCCATTCTACTCGGGTTGATTCCATTCCATTCCATTCCATTCTATTCCACTCCATTCCATTTCATTCCATTCCATTCCATTCCATTCCATTCCATTCCAATCCATTCCATTCTGCTCGGGTTGATTTGATTCCATTCCATTCCATTCCATTCCATTCCATTCCATTCCATTCCAATCCATTCCATTCTACTCGGCTTGATTTGATTCCATTCCATTCCATTCCATTCCATTCCTGTCCATTCCAATCCATTCCATTCTTCTCGGGTTGATTCCATTCCATTCCATTCCATTCCATTCCATTCCATTCCGTTCTACTCTGGTTAAATTCATTCCTTTCCATTGCATTCCATTCCATTCCATTCCATTCTATGCCATTCGATTCCATTCCATTCCATTTCAATCAATTCCGTTCTACTCGGGGTGATTCCATTCCATTCCATTCCATTCCATTGGATTCCATTCCATTCCATTCCATTCCATTCCGTTCCATTCGATTCGATTCCATTCCATTCCAATCCATTCCATTCCATTCCATTCCATTCCATTCCTTTCCATTCCATTGGATTCCATTCCATTCCATTCCATTCCATTCCATTCCATTCCATTCCATTCCATTCCTTTCCATTCCATTCCATTCCATTCCGTTCTACTCGGGTTGATTCCATTCTATTCCATTCCATTCCATTCGATTCCATTCGATTCCATTCTATTCCATTGCATTCCATTCCATTAAATTTCATTCCATTCCATTCCATTCCATTCCATTCCATTCCATTCCGTTCGATTCCATTCCATTCCATTCCAATCCAATCCATTCCATTCTACTCGGGTTGATTCCATTCCATTCCATTCCATTCCATTCCATTCCATTCCGTTCCATTCCAATCCATTCCATTCTACTCGGGTTGATTCCAATCCATTTCATTCCATTCCATTCCATTCCATTCCAATCCATTCCATTCTACTCGGGTTGATTCCATTCCATTCCATTCCATTCCATTCCATTCCATTCCATTCCATTCCATTCCATTCCGTTCCAATCCATTCCATTCAACTCGGGTTGATTCCATTCAATTCCATTCCATTCCATTCCATTCCATTCCATTCCATTAAATTTTATTCCATTCCATTCCATTCCATTCCTTTCCATTCCATTCCATTCCATTACGTTCTACTCGGGTTGATTTCATTCCATTCCATTCCATTCCATTCCATTCCATTCCATTCCATTCCATTCCATTCCTTTCGATTCCATACGATTCCATTCCATTCCATTCCATTCCAATCAATTCCGTTCTACTCGGGTTGATTCCATTCCATTCCATTCCATTCCACTCGATTCCATTCCATTCCATTTCAATCCATTCCATTCTACTTGGGTTGATTCCATTCCATTCCATTCCATTCCATTCCATTCAATTCCATTCCATTCCATTCCAGTCCATTCCAGTCCATTCCATTCTACTCTGGTTGATTCCATTCCATTCCATTCCATTCCATTCCATTCCATTCCTTTCGATTCCATTCCATTCCATTCCATTCCATTCCATTCCATTCCATTCCATTCCATTACATTCCATTCCATTCCATTCCATTCCATTCCATTCCATTCCATTCTATTGCATTCCATTCCATTCCATTCCATTCCGTTCTACTCGGGTTGATTCCAATCTATTCCATTCCATTCTATTCCGTTACATTCCATTCCATTCCATTCCATTCCTTTCGATTCCATTCCATTCCATTCCATTCCATCCCATTCCATTCCATTCCATTCCATTCCATTCCATTCCATTCCATTCCATTCCATTTCAATCCATTCCCTTCTCCTCGGGTTGATTCCATTACATTCCATTCAATTCCATTCCATTCCATTCCATTCCATACCATTCCAGTCCATTCCATTCCATTCCGTTCCATTCCATTCCATTCCATTCCAGTCCATTCCAATCCATTCCATTCTACTCGGGTTGATTCCATTCCATTCCATTCCATTCCATTACATTCCATTCCAATCCATTCCATTCTACTTGTGTTGATTCCATTCCATTCCATTCCATTCCATTCCATTCCATTCCATTCCATTTGGTTCCATTCCATTCCAATCCATTCCATTCCATTCCATTAAATTTTATTCCATTCCATTCCATTCCATTCCTTTCCTTTCCATTCCATTCCATTCCATTCCATTACGTTGTACTCGGGTTGATTTCATTCCATTCCATTCCATTCCATTCCATTCCATTCCATTCCATTCCGTTCCATTCGATTCCATTCCATTCCATTCCATTCGATTCCATTCCATTCCATTCCATTCCAATCCATTCCGTTCTACTCGGGTTGATTCCATTCCATTACATTCCATTCCATTCGATTCCATTGCATTCCATTTCAATCCATTCCACTCTACTCGGGTTGATTCCATTCCATTCCATTCCATTCCATTCCATTCCATTCCATTCCATTCCAATCCATTCCATTCTACTCGTGTTGATTCCATTCCATTCCATTCCATTCCATTCCATTCCATTCCATTCCATTCCATTTCATTCCATTCCATTCCATTCCAATCCATTCCATTCAACTCGGGTTGATTCCATTCCATTCCATTCCATTCCATTCCATTCCATTAAATTTTATTCCATTCCATTCCATTCCATTCCTTTCCATTCCATTCCATTCCATTCCATTCCATTCCATTCCATTCCATTCCAATCCATTCCATTCAACTCGGGTTGATTCCATTCAATTCCATTCCATTCCATTCCATTCCATTAAATTTTATTCCATTCCATTCCATTCCATTCCATTCCATTCCATTCCATTCCATTCCTTTCGATTCCATACGATTCCATTCCATTCCATTCCATTCCAATCCAGTCCGTTCTACTCGGGTTGATTCCATTCCATTCCATTCCATTCCATTCGATTCCATTCCATTCCATTTCAATCCATTCCATTCTACTCGGGTTGATTCCATTCCATTCCATTCCATTCCATTCCATTCCATTCCATTCCAGTCCATTCCTATCCATTCCATTCTACTCGGGTTGATTCCATTCCGTTCCATTCCATTCCATTCCATTCCATTCCATTCCATTCCTTTCGATTCCATTCCATTCCATTCCATTCCATTCCATTCCATTCCATTCCATTCCATTCTATTGCATTCCATTCCATTCCATTCCAATCCGTTCTACTCGGGTTGATTCCAATCTATTCCATTCCATTCCATTCCGTTACATTCCATTCCATTCCATTCCATTCCATTCCTTTCCATTCCATTCCATTCCATTCTAGTCCATTCCAGTCCATTCCATTCTACTCGGGTTGATTCCATTCCATTCCATTCCATTACATTACATTCCATTCCAATCCATTCCATTCTACTCGGGTTGATTCCATTCCATTCCATTCCATTACATTACATTCCATTCCAATCCATTCCATTCTACTCGGGTTGATTCCATTCCATTCCATTCCATTCCATTCGATTCCATTCCATTCCATTCGATTCCATTCCATTCCATTCCATTCCATTCCATTCCATTAAATTTTATTCCATTCCATTCCATTCCATTCCTTTCCTTTTAATTCCATTCCATTCCATTCCATTCCATTCCATTCGATTCCATTCCATTCCATTCCATTCCAATCCATTCCGTTCTACTCGGGTTGATTCCATTCCATTCCATTCCATTCCATTCCATTCCATTCCATTCCATTCCATTGCATTCGATTCCATTCCATTCCATTCCTTTAAATTCCCTTCCATTCCATTCCATTCCATTAAATTCCATTCCATTCCATTCCGTTCTACTTGGGTTGATTCCATTCCATTCCATTCCATTCCATTCCATTCCATTCCATTCCATTCGATTCCATTCCATTCCATTCCATTCCATTCCATTCGATTCCATTCCATTCCATTCCATTCCAATCCATTCCATTCTACTCGGGTTGTTTCCATTCCATTCCATTCCATTCCATTCCATTCCATTCCATTCCATTCCATTCCATTCCATTCCATTCAAATCCATTCCATTCTACTCGGGTTGATTCCATTCCATTCCATTCCATTCTATTCCACTCCATTCCATTTCATTCCATTCTATTCCATTCCATTCCATTCCATTCCAATCCATTCCATTCTACTCGGGTTGATTTGATTCCATTCCATTCCATTCCATTCCATTCCATTCCATTCCATTCCAATCCATTCCATTCTACTCGGCTTGATTTGATTCCATTCCATTCCATTCCATTCCATTCCAGTCCATTCCAATCCATTCCATTCTTCTCGGGTTGATTCCATTCCATTCCATTCCATTCCATTCCATTCCATTCCGTTCTACTCTGGTTGAATTCATTCCTTTCCATTGCATTCCATTCCATTCCATTCCATTCTATGCCATTCGATTCCATTCCATTCCATTTCAATGAATTCCGTTCTACTCGGGTTGATTCCATTCCATTCCATTCCATTCCATTCCATTCCATTCCATTCCATTCCAGTCCATTCCAATCCATTCCATTCTACTCGGGTTGATTCCATTCGATTCCATTCCATTCCATTGGATTCCATTCCATTCCATTCCATTCCATTCCGTTCCATTCGATTCGATTCCATTCCATTCCAATCCATTCCATTCCATTCCATTCCATTCCATTCCTTTCCATTCCATTGGATTCCATTCCATTCCATTCCATTCCATTCCATTCCATTCCATTCCATTCCGTTCGATTCCATTCCATTCCATTCCAATCCAATCCATTCCATTCTACTCGGGTTGATTCCATTCCATTCCATTCCATTCCATTCCATTCCATTCCATTCCATTCCATTCCATTCCGTTCCAATCCATTCCATTCAACTCGGGTTGATTCCATTCCATTCCATTCCATTCCATTCCATTCCATTCCATTCCATTCCATTCCGTTCCAATCCATTCCATTCAACTCGGGTTGATTCCATTCAATTCCATTCCATTCCATTCCATTCCATTCCATTCCATTAAATTTTATTCCATTCCATTCCATTCCATTCCTTTCCATTCCATTCCATTCCATTACGTTCTACTCGGGTTGATTTCATTCCATTCCATTCCATTCCATTCCATTCCATTCCTTTCCATTCCATTCCATTCCATTCCTTTCGATTCCATACGATTCCATTCCATTCCATTCCATTCCAATCAATTCCGTTCTACTCGGGTTGATTCCATTCCATTCCATTCCATTCCACTCGATTCCATTCCATTCCATTTCAATCCATTCCATTCTACTCGGGTTGATTCCATTCCATTCCATTCCATTCCATTCCATTCAATTCCATTCCATTCCATTCCAGTCCATTCCAATCCTTTCCATTCCACTCGGGTTGATTCCATTCCTTTCCATTCCATTCCATTCCATTCCATTCCATTCCATTCCATTCCATTCCATTCCATTCCATTCCATTCCATTCCTTTCGATTCCATTCCATTCCATTCCATTCCATTCCATTCCATTCCATTCCATTCCATTCTATTGCATTCCATTCCATTCCATTCCATTCCATTCTACTTGGGTTGATTCCAATCTACTCCATTCCATTCTATTCCGTTACATTCCATTCCATTCCATTCCATTCCATTCCGTTCCATTCCATTCCATTCCATTCCAGTCCATTCCAATCCATTCCATTCTACTCGGGTTGATTCCATTCCATTACATTCCATTCCATTACATTCCATTCCAATCCATTCCATTCTACTTGGGTTTATACCATTCCATTCCATTCCATTCCATTCCATTCCATTCCATTCCATTCCATTCGATTCCATTCCATTCCATTCCATTCCATTAAATTTTATTCCATTCCATTCCATTCCATTCCTTTCCATTCCATTCCATTCCATTCCATTCCATTCCATTACGTTCTACTCGGGTTGATTTCATTCCATTCCATTCCATTCCATTCCATTCCATTCCTTTCGATTCCATACGATTCCATTCCATTCCATTCCATTCCAATCCATTCCGTTCTACTCGGGTTGATTCCATTCCATTCCATTCCATTCCATTCCATTCCATTCCATTCCATTCCATTCCATTCCATTCCATTTCAATCCATTCCATTCTACTCGGGTTGATTCCATTCCATTCCATTCCATTCCATTCCATTCCATTCCATTCAAGTCCATTCCTATCCATTCCATTCTACTCGGGTTGATTCCATTCCGTTCCATTCCATTCCATTCCATTCCATTCCATTCCATTCCATTCCTTTCGATTCCATTCCATTCCATTCCATTCCATTCCATTCCATTCCATTCCATTCCATTCCATTCCATTCTATTGCATTCCATTCCATTCCATTCCATTCCGTTCTACTCGGGTTGATTCCAATCTATTCCATTCCATTCCATTCCGTTACATTCCATTCCATTCCATTCCATTCCATTCCATTCCATTCCATTCCATTCCATTCCATTCCGTTCCATTCCATTCCATTCCATTCCAGTCCATTCCAATCCATTCCATTCTACTCGGGTTGATTCCATTCCATTCCATTCCATTCCATTCCATTCCATTCCATTACTTTCCATTCCAATCCATTCCATTCTACTCGGGTTGATTCCATTCCATTCCATTCCATTCCATTCCATTCCATTACATTACATTCCATTCCAATCCATTCCATTCTTCTCGGGTTGATTCCATTCCATTCCATTCCATTCCATTCCATTCCGTTCTACTCTGGTTGAATTCATTCCTTTCCATTGCATTCCATTCCATTCCATTCCATTCTATGCCATTCGATTCCATTCCATTCCATTTCAATCAATTCCGTTCTACTCGGGTTGATTCCATTCCATTCCATTCCATTCCATTCCATTCCATTCCATTCCATTCCATTCCATTCCAGTCCATTCCAATGCATTCCATTCTACTCGGGTTGATTCCATTCGATTCCATTCCATTCCATTGGATTCCATTCCATTCCATTCCATTCCATTCCGTTCCATTCGATTCGATTCCATTCCATTCCAATCCATTCCATTCCATTCCATTCCATTCCATTCCTTTCCATTCCATTGGATTCCATTCCATTCCATTCCATTCCATTCCATTCCATTCCATTCCTTTCCATTCCATTCCATTCCATTCCGTTCAACTCGGGTTGATTCCATTCTATTCCATTCCATTCCATTCGATTCCATTCGATTCCATTCTATTCCATTCCATTCCATTCCATTAAATTTCATTCCATTCCATTCCATTCCATTCCATTCCATTCCGTTCGATTCCATTCCATTCCATTCCAATCCAATCCATTCCATTCTACTCGGGTTGATTCCATTCCATTCCATTCCATTCCATTCCATTCCATTCCGTTCCATTCCAATCCATTCCATTCTACTCGGGTTGATTCCATTCCATTTCATTCCATTCCATTCCATTCCATTCCAATCCATTCCATTCTACTCGGGTTGATTCCATTCCATTCCATTCCATTCAATTCCATTCCATTCCATTCCGTTCCAATCCATTCCATTCAACTCGGGTTGATTCCATTCAATTCCATTCCATTCCATTCCATTCCATTAAATTTTATTCCATTCCATTCCATTCCATTCCTTTCCATTCCATTCCATTCCATTACGTTCTACTCGGGTTGATTTCATTCCATTCCATTCCATTCCATTCCATTCCATTCCATTCCATTCCATTCAATTCCATTCCATTCCATTCCAGTCCATTCCAATCCATTCCATTCTACTCGGGTTGATTCCATTCCATTCCATTCCATTCCATTCCATTCCATTCCTTTCGATTCCATTCCATTCCATTCCATTCCATTCCATTCCATTCCATTCCATTCTATTGCATTCCATTCCATTCCATTCCATTCCGTTCTACTCGGGTTGATTCCAATCTATTCCATTCCATTCTATTCCGTTACATTCCATTCCATTCCATTCCATTCCATTCCGTTCCATTCCATTCCATTCCATTCCAGTCCATTCCAATCCATTCCATTCTACTCGGGTTGATTCCATTCCATTCCATTCCATTCCATTACATTCCATTCCAATCCATTCCATTCTACTTGTGTTGATACCATTCCATTCCATTCCATTCCATTCCATTCCATTCCATTCCATTCCATTCCTTTCGATTCCATACGATTCCATTCCATTCCATTCCATTCCAATCCATTCCGTTCTACTCGGGTTGATTCCATTCCATTCCATTCCATTCCATTCCATTCCATTCCATTCCATTTCAATCCATTCCATTCTACTCGGGTTGATTCCATTCCATTCCATTCCATTCCATTCCATTCCATTCCATTCCATTCCATTCCATTCGATTCCATTCTATTCCATTCCATTCCATTCCATTAAATTTCATTCCATTCCATTCCAGTCCATTCCATTCCATTCCATTCCATTCCGTTTGATTCCATTCCATTCCATTCCAATCCAATCCATTCCATTCTACTCGGGTTGATTCCATTCCATTCCATTCCATTCCATTCCATTCCATTCCATTCCGTTCCATTCCAATCCATTCCATTCTACTCGGGTTGATTCCATTCCATTTCATTCCATTCCATTCCATTCCATTCCAATCCATTCCATTCTACTCGGGTTTATTCCATTCCATTCCATTCCATTCCGTTCCATTCCATTCCATTCCATTCCGTTCCAATCCATTCCATTCAACTCGGGTTGATTCCATTCAATTCCATTCCATTCCATTAAATTTTATTCCATTCCATTCCATTCCATTCCTTTCCATTCCATTCCATTCCATTCCATTCCTTTCGATTCCATACGATTCCATTCCATTCCATTCCATTCCAATCAATTCCGTTCTACTCGGGTTGATTCCATTCCATTCCATTCCATTCCACTCGATTCCATTCCATTCCATTTCAATCCATTCCATTCTACTCGGGTTGATTCCATTCCATTCCATTCCATTCCATTCCATTCAATTCCATTCCATTCCATTCCAGTCCATTCCAATCCATTCCATTCTACTCGGGTTGATTCCATTCCATTCCATTCCATTCCATTCCATTCCATTCCTTTCGATTCCATTCCATTCCATTCCATTCCATTCCATTCCATTCCATTCCATTCCATTCCATTCCATTCCATTCCATTCCATTCCATTCTATTGCATTCCATTCCATTCCATTCCATTCCGTTCTACTCGGGTTGATTCCAATCTATTCCATTCCATTCTATTCCGTTACATTCCATTCCATTCCATTCCATTCCTTTCGATTCCATTCCATTCCATTCCATTCCATTCCATTCCATCCCATTCCATTCCATTCCATTCCATTCCATTCCATTCCATTCCATTCCATTTCAATCCATTCCCTTCTCCTCGGGTTGATTCCATTACATTCCATTCCATTCCATTCCATTCCATTCCATACCATTCCAGTCCATTCCATTCCATTCCGTTCCATTCCATTCCATTCCATTCCAGTCCATTCCAATCCATTCCATTCTACTCGGGTTGATTCCATTCCATTCCATTCCATTCCATTACATTCCATTCCAATCCATTCCATTCTACTTGTGTTGATTCCATTCCATTCCATTCCATTCCATTCCATTCCATTCCATTCCATTCCATTCCATTCGGTTCCATTCCATTCCAATCCATTCCATTCCATTCCATTAAATTTTATTCCATTCCATTCCATTCCATTCCTTTCCTTTCCATTCCATTCCATTCCATTCCATTACGTTGTACTCGGGTTGATTTCATTCCATTCCATTCCATTCCATTCCATTCCATTCCATTCCATTCCGTTCCATTCGATTCCATTCCATTCCATTCCATTCGATTCCATTCCATTCCATTACATTCCAATCCATTCCGTTCTACTCGGGTTGATTCCATTCCATTCCATTCCATTCCATTCGATTCCATTGCATTCCATTTCAATCCATTCCATTCTACTCGGGTTGATTCCATTCCATTCCATTCCATTCCATTCCATTCCATTCCATTCCATTCCATTCCAATCCATTCCATTCTACTCGTGTTGATTCCATTCCATTCCATTCCATTCCATTCCATTCCATTCCATTCCATTCCATTCCATTCCATTCCATTCCATTCCATTCCATTCCATTCCATTCCATTCCATTCCATTCCATTTCATTCCATTCCATTCCAATCCATTCCATTCAACTCGGGTTGATTCCATTCCATTCCATTCCATTCCATTCCATTCCATTCCATTAAATTTTATTCCATTCCATTCCATTCCATTCCTTTCCATTCCATTCCATTCCATTACGTTCTACTCGGGTTGATTTCATTCCATTCCATTCCATTCCATTCCATTCCATTCCATTCCATTCCATTCCATTCAATTCCATTCCATTCCATTCCAGTCCATTCCAATCCATTCCATTCTACTCGGGTTGATTCCATTCCATTCCATTCCATTCCATTCCATTCCATTCCTTTCGATTCCATTCCATTCCATTCCATTCCATTCCATTCCATTCCATTCCATTCTATTGCATTCCATTCCATTCCATTCCATTCCGTTCTACTCGGGTTGATTCCAATCTATTCCATTCCATTCTATTCCGTTACATTCCATTCCATTCCATTCCATTCCATTCCGTTCCATTCCATTCCATTCCATTCCAGTCCATTCCAATCCATTCCATTCTACTCGGGTTGATTCCATTCCATTCCATTCCATTCCATTACATTCCATTCCAATCCATTCCATTCTACTTGTGTTGATACCATTCCATTCCATTCCATTCCATTCCATTCCATTCCATTCCATTCCATTCCATTCCGTTCTACTCGGGTTGTTTCCATTCCATTCCATTCCATTCCATTCCATTCCATTCCATTCCATTCCATTCCATTCCTTTCCATTCCATTCGATTCCATTCCATTCCATTCCAATCCATTCCATTCTACTCGGGTTGATTTGATTCCATTCCATTCCATTCCATTCCATTCCAGTCCAGTCCAGTCCATTCCAATCAATTCCATTATACTCGGGTTGATTCCATTCCATTCCATTCCATTCCATTCCATTCCATTCAAATCCATTCCATTCTACTCGGGTTGATTCCATTCCATTCCATTCCATTCCATTCCGTTCTACTCTGGTTGAATTCATTCCTTTCCATTGCATTCCATTCCATTCCATTCCATTCTATGCCATTCGATTCCATTCCATTCCATTTCAATCAATTCCGTTCTATTCGGGTTGATTCCATTCCATTCCATTCCATTCCATTCCATTCCATTCCATTCCAGTCCATTCCAATCCATTCCATTCTACTCGGGTTGATTCCATTCGATTCCATTCCTTTCCATTGGATTCCATTCCATTCCATTCCATTCCATTCCGTTCCATTCGATTCGATTCCATTCCATTCCAATCCATTCCATTCCATTCCATTCCATTCCATTCCATTCCTTTCCATTCCATTGGATTCCATTCCATTCCATTCCATTCCATTCCATTCCATTCCATTCCTTTCCATTCCATTCCATTCCATTCCGTTCTACTCGGGTTGATTCCATTCTATTCCATTCCATTCCATTCGATTCCATTCGATTCCATTCTATTCCATTCCATTCCATTCCATTAAATTTCATTCCATTCCATTCCATTCCATTCCATTCCATTCCGTTCGATTCCATTCCATTCCATTCCAATCCAATCCATTCCATTCTACTCGGGTTGATTCCATTCCATTCCATTCCATTCCATTCCATTCCATTCCGTTCCATTCCAATCCATTCCATTCTACTCGGGTTGATTCCATTCCATTTCATTCCATTCCATTCCATTCCATTCTAATCCATTCCATTCTACTCGGGTTGATTCCATTCCATTCCATTCCATTCCATTCCATTCCATTCCATTCCATTCCATTCCATTCCGTTCCAATCCATTCCATTCAACTCGGGTTGATTCCATTCAATTCCATTCCATTCCATTCCATTCCATTCCATTCCATTCCATTAAACTTTATTCCATTCCATTCCACTCCATTCCTTTCCATTCCATTCCATTCCATTACGTTCTACTCGGGTTGATTTCATTCCATTCCATTCCATTCCATTCCATTCCATTCCATTCCATTCCTTTCGATTCCATACGATTCCATTCCATTCCATTCCATTCCAATCAATTCCGTTCTACTCGGGTTGATTCCATTCCATTCCATTCCATTCCACTCGATTCCATTCCATTCCATTTCAATCCATTCCATTCTACTCGGGTTGATTCCATTCCATTCCATTCCATTCCATTCCATTCAATTCCATTCCATTCCATTCCAGTCCATTCCAATCCTTTCCATTCCACTCGGGTTGATTCCATTCCTTTCCATTCCATTCCATTCCATTCCATTCCATTCCATTCCATTCCATTCCTTTCGATTCCATTCCATTCCATTCCATTCCATTCCATTCCATTCCATTCCATTCCATTCCATTCCATTCCATTCCATTCCATTCCATTCCATTCCATTCTATTGCATTCCATTCCATTCCATTCCATTCCATTCTACTCGGGTTGATTCCAATCTACTCCATTCCATTCTATTCCGTTACATTCCATTCCATTCCATTCCATTCCATTCCGTTCCATTCCATTCCATTCCATTCCAGTCCATTCCAATCCATTCCATTCTACTCGGGTTGATTCCATTCCATTCCATTCCATTCCATTACATTCCATTCCAATCCATTCCATTCTACTTGGGTTGATACCATTCCATTCCATTCCATTCCATTCCATTCCATTCCATTCCATTCCATTCGATTCCATTCCATTCCATTCCATTCCATTAAATTTTATTCCATTCCATTCCATTCCATTCCTTTCCATTCCATTCCATTCCATTACGTTCTACTCGGGTTGATTTCATTCCATTCCATTCCATTCCATTCCATTCCATTCCATTCCATTCCTTTCGATTCCATACGATTCCATTCCATTCCATTCCATTCCAATCCATTCCGTTCTACTCGGGTTGATTCCATTCCATTCCATTCCATTCCATTCCATTCCATTCCATTCCATTCCATTTCAATCCATTCCATTCTACTCGGGTTGATTCCATTCCATTCCATTCCATTCCATTCCATTCCATTCCATTCCATTCCATTCCATTCCATTCCATTCCATTCCAGTCCATTCCTATCCATTCCATTCTACTCGGGTTGATTCCATTCCGTTCCATTCCATTCCATTCCATTCCATTCCTTTCGATTCCATTCCATTCCATTCCATTCCATTCCATTCCATTCCATTCCATTCCTTTCCATTCTATTGCATTCCATTCCATTCCATTCCATTCCGTTCTACTCGGGTTGATTCCAATCTATTCCATTCCATTCCATTCCGTTACATTCCATTCCATTCCATTCCATTCCATTCCATTCCATTCCATTCCGTTCCATTCCATTCCATTCCATTCCAGTCCATTCCAATCCATTCCATTCTACTCGGGTAGATTCCATTCCATTCCATTCCATTCCATTCCATTCCATTCCATTCCATTACTTTCCATTCCAATCCATTCCATTCTACTCGGGTTGATTCCATTCCATTCCATTCCATTCCATTCCATTCCATTGCATTACATTCCATTCCAATCCATTCCATTCTTCTCGGGTTGATTCCATTCCATTCCATTCCATTCCATTCCATTCCATTCCGTTCTACTCTGGTTGAATTCATTCCTTTCCATTGCATTCCATTCCATTCCATTCCATTCTATGCCATTCGATTCCATTCCATTCCATTTCAATCAATTCCGTTCTACTCGGGTTGATTCCATTCCATTCCATTCCATTCCATTCCATTCCATTCCATTCCGTTCGATTCCATTCCATTCCATTCCAATCCAATCCATTCCATTCTACTCGGGTTGATTCCATTCCATTCCATTCCATTCCATTCCATTCCATTCCGTTCCATTCCAATCCATTCCATTCTACTCGGGTTGATTCCATTCCATTTCATTCCATTCCATTCCATTCCATTCCAATCCATTCCATTCTACTCGGGTTGATTCCATTCCATTCCATTCCATTCCATTCCATTCCATTCCATTCCATTCCATTCCATTCCGTTCCAATCCATTCCATTCAACTCGGGTTGATTCCATTCAATTCCATTCCATTCCATTCCATTCCATTCCATTCCATTCCATTCCATTAAATTTTATTCCATTCCATTCCACTCCATTCCTTTCCATTCCATTCCATTCCATTACGTTCTACTCGGGTTGATTTCATTCCATTCCATTCCATTCCATTCCATTCCATTCCATTCCATTCCATTCCATTCCTTTCGATTCCATACGATTCCATTCCATTCCATTCCATTCCAATCAATTCCGTTCTACTCGGGTTAATTCCATTCCATTCCATTCCATTCCACTCGATTCCATTCCATTCCATTTCAATCCATTCCATTCTACTCGGGTTGATTCCATTCCATTCCATTCCATTCCATTCCATTCAATTCCATTCCATTCCATTCCAGTCCATTCCAATCCTTTCCATTCCACTCGGGTTGATTCCATTCCTTTCCATTCCATTCCATTCCATTCCATTCCATTCCATTCCATTCCATTCCATTCCATTCCATTCCATTCCTTTCGATTCCATTCCATTCCATTCCATTCCATTCCATTCCATTCCATTCCATTCCATTCCATTCCATTCTATTGCATTCCATTCCATTCCATTCCATTCCATTCTACTCGGGTTGATTCCAATCTACTCCATTCCATTCTATTCCGTTACATTCCATTCCATTCCATTCCATTCCATTCCGTTCCATTCCATTCCATTCCATTCCAGTCCATTCCAATCCATTCCATTCTACTCGGGTTGATTCCATTCCATTCCATTCCATTCCATTACATTCCATTCCAATCCATTCCATTCTACTTGGGTTGATACCATTCCATTCCATTCCATTCCATTCCATTCCATTCCATTCCATTCCATTCGATTCCATTCCATTCCATTCCATTCCATTAAATTTTATTCCATTCCATTCCATTCCATTCCTTTCCATTCCATTCCATTCCATTACGTTCTACTCGGGTTGATTTCATTCCATTCCATTCCATTCCATTCCATTCCATTCCATTCCTTTCGATTCCATACGATTCCATTCCATTCCATTCCATTCCAATCCATTCCGTTCTACTCGGGTTGATTCCATTCCATTCCATTCCATTCCATTCCATTCCATTCCATTCCATTCCATTTCAATCCATTCCATTCTACTCGGGTTGATTCCATTCCATTCCATTCCATTCCATTCCATTCCATTCCATTCCATTCCATTCCATTCCAGTCCATTCCTATCCATTCCATTCTACTCGGGTTGATTCCATTCCGTTCCATTCCATTCCATTCCATTCCATTCCTTTCGATTCCATTCCATTCCATTCCATTCCATTCCATTCCATTCCATTCCATTCCATTCCATTCCTTACCATTCTATTGCATTCCATTCCATTCCATTCCATTCCGTTCTACTCGGGTTGATTCCAATCTATTCCATTCCATTCCATTCCGTTACATTCCATTCCATTACATTCCATTCCATTCCATTCCATTCCATTCCGTTCCATTCCATTCCATTCCATTCCAGTCCATTCCAATCCATTCCATTCTACTCGGGTTGATTCCATTCCATTCCATTCCATTCCATTCCATTCCATTCCATTACTTTCCATTCCAATCCATTCCATTCTACTCGGGTTGATTCCATTCCATTCCATTCCATTCCATTCCATTCCATTACATTACATTCCATTCCAATCCATTCCATTCTTCTCGGGTTGATTCCATTCCATTCCATTCCATTCCATTCCATTCCATTCCGTTCTACTCTGGTTGAATTCATTCCTTTCCATTGCATTCCATTCCATTCCATTCCATTCTATGCCATTCGATTCCATTCCATTCCATTTAAATCAATTCCGTTCTACTCGGGTTGATTCCATTCCATTCCATTCCATTCCATTCCATTCCATTCCATTCCATTCCATTCCATTCCATTCCAGTCCATTCCAATGCATTCCATTCTACTCGGGTTGATTCCATTCGATTCCATTCCATTCCATTGGATTCCATTCCATTCCATTCCATTCCATTCCGTTCCATTCGATTCGATTCCATTCCATTCCAATCCATTCCATTCCATTCCATTCCATTCCATTCCTTTCCATTCCATTGGATTCCATTCCATTCCATTCCATTCCATTCCATTCCATTCCATTCCTTTCCATTCCATTCCATTCCATTCCGTTCTACTCGGGTTGATTCCATTCTATTCCATTCCATTCCATTCGATTCCATTCGATTCCATTCTATTCCATTCCATTCCATTCCATTAAATTTCATTCCATTCCATTCCATTCCATTCCATTCCATTCCATTCCATTCCGTTCGATTCCATTCCATTCCATTCCAATCCAATCCATTCCATTCTACTCGGGTTGATTCCATTCCATTCCATTCCATTCCATTCCATTCCATTCCGTTCCATTCCAATCCATTCCATTCTACTCGGGTTGATTCCATTCCATTTCATTCCATTCCATTCCATTCCATTCCAATCCATTCCATTCTACTCGGGTTGATTCCATTCCATTCCATTCCATTCAATTCCATTCCATTCCATTCCGTTCCAATCCATTCCATTCAACTCGGGTTGATTCCATTCAATTCCATTCCATTCCATTCCATTCCATTAAATTTTATTCCATTCCATTCCATTCCATTCCTTTCCATTCCATTCCATTCCATTACGTTCTACTCGGGTTGATTTCATTCCATTCCATTCCATTCCATTCCATTCCATTCCATTCCATTCCATTCCATTCCATTCCATTCCATTCCATTCCTTTCGATTCCATACGATTCCATTCCATTCCATTCCATTCCAATCAATTCCGTTCTACTCGGGTTGATTCCATTCCATTCCATTCCATTCCACTCGATTCCATTCCATTCCATTTCAATCCATTCCATTCTACTCGGGTTGATTCCATTCCATTCCATTCCATTCCATTCCATTCAATTCCATTCCATTCCATTCCAGTCCATTCCAATCCATTCCATTCTACTCGGGTTGATTCCATTCCATTCCATTCCATTCCATTCCATTCCATTCCTTTCAATTCCATTCCATTCCATTCCATTCCATTCCATTCCATTCCATTCCATTCCATTCCATTCCATTCTATTGCATTCCATTCCATTCCATTCCATTCCGTTCTACTCGTGTTGATTCCAATCTATTCCATTCCATTCTATTCCGTTACATTCCATTCCATTCCATTCCATTCCATTCCGTTCCATTCCATTCCATTCCATTCCAGTCCATTCCAATCCATTCCATTCTACTCGGGTTGATTCCATTCCATTCCATTCCATTCCATTCCATTCCATTCCATTCCATTCCATTTCAATCCATTCCATTCTACTCGGGTTGATTCCATTCCATTCCATTCCATTCCATTCCATTCCATTCCATTCCATTCCAGTCCATTCCTATCCATTCCATTCTACTCGGGTTGATTCCATTCCGTTCCATTCCATTCCATTCCATTCCATTCCATTCCATTCCATTCCATTCCATTCCATTCCATTCCATTCTATTGCATTCCATTCCATTACATTCCATTCCGTTCTACTCGGGTTGATTCCAATCTATTCCATTCCATTCCATTCCGTTACATTCCATTCCATTCCATTCCATTCCATTCCGTTCCATTCCGTTCCATTCCATTCCATTCCATTCCAGTCCATTCCAATCCATTCCATTCTACTCGGGTTGATTCCATTCCATTCCTTTCCTTTCCATTCCATTCCATTCCATTCCATTCCATTCCATTCCATTCCTTTCGATTCCATTCCATTCCATTCTATTCCAATCCATTCCGTTCTACTCGGGTTGATTCCATTCCATTCCATTCCATTCCATTCCATTCCATTCCATTCCATTCCATTCCTTTAAATTCCCTTCCATTCCATTCCATTCCATTAAATTCCATTCCATTGCATTCCATTCCATTCCGTTCTACTCGCGTTGATTCCATTCCATTCCATTCCATTCCATTCCATTCCATTCGATTCCATTCGATTCCATTCGATTCCATTCCATTCCATTCCATTCCATTCCATTCAATTCCATTCCATTCCATTCCAGTCCATTCCAATCCATTCCATTCTACTCGGGTTGATTCCATTCCATTCCATTCCATTCCATTCCATTCCATTCCTTTCAATTCCATTCCATTCCATTCCATTCCATTCCATTCCATTCCATTCCATTCCATTCCATTCTATTGCATTCCATTCCATTCCATTCCATTCCGTTCTACTCGGGTTGATTCCAATCTATTCCATTCCATTCCATTCCGTTACATTCCATTCCATTCCATTCCATTCCATTCCGTTCCATTCCGTTCCATTCCATTCCATTCCATTCCAGTCCATTCCAATCCATTCCATTCTACTCGGGTTGATTCCATTCCATTCCATTCCATTCCATTCCATTCCATTCCATTCCATGCCATTCCATTCCATTCCATTCCATTCGATTCCATTCCATTCCATTCCAATCCATTCCATTCTACTCGGGTTGATTTGATTCAATTCCATTCCATTCCATTCCATTCCAGTCCAGTCCAGTCCATTCCAATCCATTCCATTCTACTCGGGTTGATTCCATTCTATTCCATTCCATTCCATTCCATTCCATTCCAATCCATTCCATTCTACTCGGGTTGATTCCATTCCATTCCATTCCATTCTATTCCACTCCATTCCATTTCATTCCATTCCATTCCATTCCATTCCATTCCATTCCATTCCATTCCAATCCATTCCATTCTACTCGGGTTGATTTGATTCCATTCCATTCCATTCCATTCCATTCAATTCCATTCCATTCCATTCCAGTCCATTCCAATCCATTCCATTCTACTCGGGTTGATTCCATTCCATTCCATTCCATTCCATTCCATTCCATTCCATTCCATTCCATTCCATTCCTTTCGATTCCATTCCATTCCATTCCATTCCATTCCATTCCATTCCATTCCATTCCATTCCATTCCATTCCATTCCATTCCATTCCATTCCATTCCATCCCATTCTATTGCATTCCATTCCATTCCATTCCATTCCGTTCTACTCGGGTTGATTCCAATCTATTCCATTCCATTCTATTCCGTTATATTCCATTCCATTCCATTCCATTCCATTCCGTTCCATTCCATTCCATTCCATTCCAGTCCATTCCAATGCATTCCATTCTACTCTGGTTGATTCCATTCCATTCCATTCCATTTCATTACATTCCATTCCAATCCATTCCATTCTACATGGGTTGATACCATTCCATTCCATTCCATTCCATTCCATTCCATTCCATTCCATTCCATTCCATTCGATTGCATTCCATTCCATTCCATTAAATTTTATTCCATTCCATTCCATTCCATTCCTTTCCTTTCCATTAGATTCCATTCCATTCCATTACGTTCTACTCGGGTTGATTTCATTCCATGCCATTCTATTCCATTCCATTCCAATCCACTCCGTTCTACTCGGGTTGATTCCATTCCATTCCATTCCATTCCATTCGATTCCATTCCATTCCATTTCAATACATTCCATTCTACTCGGGTTGATTCCATTCCATTCCATTCCATTCCATTCCATTCCATTCCATTCCATTCCATTCCATTCCATTCGATTCCATTCCATTCCGTTCTACTCGGGTTGATTCTATTCCATTCCATTCCATTCCATTCCATTCCATTGCATTCCATTCCATTCCATTCGATTCCAGTCCATTCCAATCCATTCCATTCTACTCGGTTTGATTCCATTCCATTCCATTCCATTCCATTCCATTCCATTCCATTCCATTCCATTCCATTCCTTTCGATTCCATTCCATTCCATTCCATTCCATAGCATTCCATTCCATTCCATTCCATTCCATTCCATTCCATTCCATTCCATTCCATTGCATTGCATTCCATTCCATTCCATTCCATTCCGTTCTACTCGGGTTGATTCCAATCTATTCCATTCCATACCATTCCGTTACATTCCATTCCATTCCATTCCATTCCATTCCGTTCTATTCCATTCCATTCCAGTCCAGTCCATTCCAATCCATTCCATTCTACTCGGGTTGATTCCATTACATTCCATTCCAATCCATTCCATTCTACTCGGGTTGATTCCATTCCAATCCATTCCATTCCATTCCATTCCATTCCATTCCATTCCATTCGATTCCATTCCATTCCATTCCATTCCAATCCATTCCATTCCATTCCATTCCATTAAATTTTATTCCATTCCATTCCATTCCATTCCTTTCCTTTCCATTCCATTCCATTCCATTCCAATCCATTCCATTCTACTCGGTTTGATTCCATTCCATACCATTCCATTCCATTCCATTCCATTCCATTCCATTCCATTCCATTCCTTTCGATTCCATTCCATTCCATTCCATTCCATTGCATTCCATTCCATTCCATTGCATTCCATTCCATTCCATTCCATTCCATTCCATTCCATTCCATTCCATTCCATTCCATTCCATTCGATTCCATTCGATTCCATTCCATTCCATTCCATTCCAATCCATTCCATTCTACTCGGGTTGATTCCATTCCATTCCATTCCATTCCATTCCATTCCATTCCATTCCATTCCATTCCATTCCATTCCATTCCATTCCATTCCATTCGATTCCATTCCATTCCATTCCAATCCATTCCATTCTACTCGGGTTGATTTGATTCAATTCCATTCCATTCCATTCCATTCCAGTCCAGTCCAGTCCATTCCAATCCATTCCATTCTACTCGGGTTGATTCCATTCCATTCCATTCCATTCCATTCCATTCCATTCCAATCCATTCCATTCTACTCGGGTTGATTCCATTCCATTCCATTCCATTCTATTCCACTCCATTCCATTTCATTCCATTCCATTCCATTCCATTCCATTCCATTCCATTCCATTCCAATCCATTCCATTCTACTCGGGTTGATTTGATTCCATTCCATTCCATTCCATTCCATTCAATTCCATTCCATTCCATTCCAGTCCATTCCAATCCATTCCATTCTACTCGGGTTGATTCCATTCCATTCCATTCCATTCCATTCCATTCCATTCCATTCCATTCCATTCCATTCCTTTCGATTCCATTCCATTCCATTCCATTCCATTCCATTCCATTCCATTCCATTCCATTCCATTCCATTCCATTCCATTCCATTCCATTCCATTCTATTGCATTCCATTCCATTCCATTCCATTCCGTTCTACTCGGGTTGATTCCAATCTATTCCATTCCATTCTATTCCGTTATATTCCATTCCATTCCATTCCATTCCATTCCGTTCCATTCCATTCCATTCCATTCCAGTCCATTCCAATGCATTCCATTCTACTCTGGTTGATTCCATTCCATTCCATTCCATTTCATTACATTCCATTCCAATCCATTCCATTCTACATGGGTTGATACCATTCCATTCCATTCCATTCCATTCCATTCCATTCCATTCCATTCCATTCCATTCGATTGCATTCCATTCCATTCCATTAAATTTTATTCCATTCCATTCCATTCCATTCCTTTCCTTTCCATTAGATTCCATTCCATTCCATTACGTTCTACTCGGGTTGATTTCATTCCATGCCATTCTATTCCATTCCATTCCAATCCACTCCGTTCTACTCGGGTTGATTCCATTCCATTCCATTCCATTCCATTCGATTCCATTCCATTCCATTTCAATACATTCCATTCTACTCGGGTTGATTCCATTCCATTCCATTCCATTCCATTCCATTCCATTCCATTCCATTCCATTCCATTCCATTCCATTCCATTCCATTCCATTCCGTTCTACTCGGGTTGATTCTATTCCATTCCATTCCATTCCATTCCATTCCATTGCATTCCATTCCATTCCATTCGATTCCAGTCCATTCCAATCCATTCCATTCTACTCGGTTTGATTCCATTCCATTCCATTCCATTCCATTCCATTCCATTCCATTCCATTCCATTCCTTTCGATTCCATTCCATTCCATTCCATTCCATAGCATTCCATTCCATTCCATTCCATTCCATTCCATTCCATTCCATTCCATTCCATTCCATTGCATTCCATTCCAATCCATTCCATTCCGTTCTACTCGGGTTGATTCCAATCTATTCCATTCCATACCATTCCGTTACATTCCATTCCATTCCATTCCATTCCATTCCGTTCCATTCCATTCCATTCCAATCCAGTCCATTCCAATCCATTCCATTCTACTCGGGTTGATTCCATTACATTCCATTCCAATCCATTCCATTCTACTCGGGTTGATTCCATTCCAATCCATTCCATTCCATTCCATTCCATTCCATTCCATTCCATTCCATTCCATTCCATTCGATTCCATTCCATTCCATTCCATTCCATTCCATTCCATTCCATTCCATTAAATTTTATTCCATTCCATTCCATTCCATTCCTTTCCTTTCCATTCCATTCCATTCCATTCCAATCCATTCCATTCTACTCGGTTTGATTCCATTCCATACCATTCCATTCCATTCCATTCCATTCCATTCCATTCCATTCCATTCCATTCCATTCCATTCCATTCCATTCCATTCCATTCCATTCGATTCCATTCCATTCCATTCCATTCCATTCCATTCCATTCCATTCCATTCCATTAAATTTTATTCCATTCCATTCCATTCCATTCCATTCCATTCCATTCCATTCTATTGCATTCCATTCCATTCCATTCCATTCCCTTCTACTCGGGTTGATTCCAATGTATTCCATTCCATTCCATTCCGTTACATTCCATTCCATTCCATTCCATTCCATTCCGTTCCATTCCATTCCATTCCATTCCAGTCCATTCCAAACCATTCCATTCTACTCGGGTTGATTCCATTACATTCCATTCCAATCCATTCCATTCTACTCGGGTTGATTCCATTCCATTCCATTCCATTCCATTCTTTCCATTCCATTCCATTCCATTCCATTCCATTCCATTAAATTTTATTCCATTCCATTCCATTCCATTCCTTTCCTTTCCATTCCATTCCATTCCATTCCATTACGTTCGACTCGGGTTGATTTCATTCCATTCCATTCCATTCCATTCCATTCCATTCCATTCGATTCCATTCCATTCCATTTCAATCCATTCCATTCTACTCGGGTTGATTCCATTCCATTCCATTTGATTCCATTCCATTCCATTCCATTCCATTCCATTCCATTCCATTCCATTCCATTCTGTTCTACTCGGGTTGATTTCATTCTATTCCATTCCATTCCATTCCCTTCCATTCCATTCCATTCCATTCCATTGCATTCCAATCCATTCCATTCTACTCGGGTTGATTTGATTCCATTCCATTCCATTCCATTCCATTTCATTCCATTCCATTCGATTCCATTCCATTCCAATCCTTTCCATTCCATTCCATTCCATTTCATTCCATTCCATTCCATTCCATTCGATTCGATTCCATTCCATTCCATTCCGTTCCATTCCTTTCTATTCGATTCCATTCCATTCCATTCCATTCCATTCCATTCCATTCCATTCCATTCCATTCCATTCCATTCCGTTCTACTGGGGTTCATTCCATTCCATTCCATTCCATTGCATTCTATTCCATTGAATTCCCTTCCTTTCTATTCCATTCCATTCCATTCCATTCCATTCCGTTCTACTCGGGTTGATTCCATTCCATTCCATTCCATTCCATTCCATTCCATTCCATTCCATTCCATTCCATTCCATTCGATTCCATTCCATTCCATTCCATTCCATTCCAATCCACTCCATTCTACTCGGGTTCATTCCATTCCATTCCATTCCATTCCATTCCATTCCATTCCATTCCATTCCATTCCATTCGGTTTCATTCGGTTCCATTCGATTACATTCCATTTCAATCCATTCCATTCCATTCCTTTCCGTTCCGTTCCGTTTCGTTCGTTCCGTTCTATTCGGGTTGATTCCATTCTATTCCACTCCATTCCATTCGATTCCATTGGTTTCCATTCGATTCCATTCCATTCCATTCCACTCTATTCTATTGAATTCCATTCCATTCCATTCCATTCCATTGTATTCCAATCCATTCCTTTCTACTCGGGTTGATTCCATTCCATTCCATTCCGTTCCACTCCATTCCATTCCTTTCCATTCCATTCCATTTCATTGCATTTCAATCCATTCCATTCTACTCGGGTTGATTCCATTCCATTCCATTCCATTCCATTCCATTCCATTCCATTCCATTCCATTCCATTCCAATCCATTCCATTCTACTCGGGTTGATTCCATTCCATTCCTTTCCATTCCATTCCATTCCATTCCATTCCATTCCATTCTGTTCCGTTCCGTTCCATTCCATTCCATTCCATTACATTCCATTCCATTCCGTTCTACTCGGGTTGATTCCATTCCATTCCATTCCATTCCATTCCACTCCATTCGATTCCATTCCAATCCATTCCATTCCAATCCATTCCATTCTAATCGGGTAGATTCCATTCCATTCCATTCCATTCCATTCCATTCCATTCCATTCCATTCCATTCCATTCCATTCCATTTGATTCCATTCGATTCCATTCCATTCCATTCCATTCCAATCCATTCCATTCTACTCGGGTTGATTCCATTCCATTCCATTCCATTACATTACATTCCATTCCATTCCATTCCATTCCATTCCATTCCATTCCATTCCATTCCATTCCTTTCCATTCCATTGGATTCCATTCCATTCCATTCCATTCCATTCCATTCCATTCCATTCCTTTCCATTCCATTCCATTCCATTCCGTTCTACTCGGGTTGATTCCATTCTATTCCATTCCATTCCATTCGATTCCATTCCATTCCATTCCAATCCAATCCATTCCATTCCATTCCATTCCGTTCGATTCCATTCCATTCCATTCCAATCCAATCCATTCCATTCTACTCGGGTTGATTCCATTCCATTCCATTCCATTCCATTCCATTCCATTCCATTCCGTTCCATTCCAATCCATTCCATTCTAGTCGGGTTCATTCCATTCCATTCCATTCCATTCCATTCCATTCCATTCCAATCCATTCCATTTCAATCCATTCCATTCTACTCGGGTTGATTCCATTCCATTCCATTCCATTCCATTCCATTCCATTCCATTCCATTCCAATCCATTCCATTCTACTCGGGTTGATTCCATTCCATTCCTTTCCATTCCATTCCATTCCATTCCATTCCATTCCATTCCATTCCATTCCGTTACGTTCCGTTCCATTCCATTCCATTCCATTCCATTCCATTCCATTCCGTTCTACTCGGGTTGATTCCATTCCATTCCATTCCATTCCATTCCATTCCATTCGATTCCATTCCAATCCATTCCATTCCAATCCATTCCATTCTAATCGGGTAGATTCCATTCCATTCCATTCCATTCCATTCCATTCCATTCCATTCCATTCCATTCCATTCCATTCCATTCCATTTGATTCCATTCGATTCCATTCCATTCCATTCCATTCCAATCCATTCCATTCTACTCGGGTTGATTCCATTCCATTCCATTCCATTCCATTCCATTCCATTCCATTCCATTCCATTCCATTCCATTCCTTTCCATTCCATTGGATTCCATTCCATTCCATTCCATTCCATTCCATTCCATTCCATTCCATTCCTTTCCATTCCATTCCATTCCATTCCGTTCTACTCGGGTTGATTCCGTTCTATTCCATTCCATTCCATTCGATTCCATTCCATTCCATTCCAATCCAATCCATTCCATTCCATTCCATTCCGTTCGATTCCATTCCATTCCATTCCAATCCAATCCATTCCATTCTACTCGGGTTGATTCCATTCCATTCCATTCCATTCCATTCCATTCCATTCCATTCCGTTCCATTCCAATCCATTCCATTCTAGTCGGGTTGATTCCATTCCATTCCATTCCATTCCATTCCATTCCATTCCAATCCATTCCATTCTACTCGGGTTGATTCCATTCCATTCCATTCCATTCCATTCCATTCCATTCCATTCCATTCCATTCCAATCCATTCCATTCTACTCGGGTTGATTCCATTCCATTCAATTCCATTCCATTCCATTCCATTCCATTCCATTCCATTAAATTTTATTCCATTCCATTCCATTCCATTCCTTTCCATTCCATTCCATTCCATTACGTTCTACTCGGGTTGATTTCATTCCATTCCATTCCATTCCATTCCATTCCATTCCATTCCATTCCATTCCATTCCATTCCATTCGATTCCATACGATTCCATTCCATTCCATTCCATTCCATTCCATTCCATTCCATTCCATTCCATTCCATTCCAATCCATTCCATTCAACTCGGGTTGATTTGATTCCATTCCATTCCATTCCATTCCATTCCATTCCATTCCATTCCGTTCCAATCCATTCCATTCAACTCGGGTTGATTCCATTCAATTCCATTCCATTCCATTCCATTCCATTAAATTTTATTCCATTCCATTCCATTCCATTCCATTCCATTCCATTCCATTCCATTCCATTACGTTCTACTCGGGTTGATTTCATTCCATTCCATTCCATTCCATTCCATTCCATTCCATTCCATTCCATTCCATTCCATTCCATTCCATTCCATTCCATTCCATTCCTTTCGATTCCATACGATTCCATTCCATTCCATTCCATTCCAATCAATTCCGTTCTACTCGGGTTGATTCCATTCCATTCCATTCCATTCCACTCGATTCCATTCCATTCCATTTCAATCCATTCCATTCTACTCGGGTTGATTCCATTCCATTCCATTCCATTCCATTCCATTCAATTCCATTCCATTCCATTCCAGTCCATTCCAATCCATTCCATTCAACTCGGGTTGATTCCATTCCATTCCATTCCATTCCATTCCATTCCATTCCATTCCATTCCTTTCGATTCTATTCCATTCCATTCCATTCCATTCCATTCCATTCCATTCCATTCCATTCCATTCCATTCCATTCCATTCTATTGCATTCCATTCCATTCCATTCCATTCCGTTCTACTCGGGTTGATTCCAATCTATTCCATTCCATTCTATTCCATTCCATTCCATACCATTCCATTCCATTCCGTTCCATTCCATTCCATTCCATTCCAGTCCATTGCAATCCATTCCATTCTACTCGGGTTGATTCCATTCCATTCCATTCCATTCCATTACATTCCATTCCAATCCATTCCATTCTACTTGGGTTGATACCATTCCATTCCATTCCATTCCATTCCATTCCATTCCATTCCATTCGATTCCATTCCATTCCATTCCATTCCATTAAATTTTATTCCATTCCATTCCATTCCATTCCTTTCCATTCCATTCCATTCCATTCCATTCCATTACGTTCTACTCGGGTTGATTTCATTCCATTCCATTCCATTCCATTCCATTCCATTCCAATCCATTCCTTTCGATTCCATACGATTCCATTCCATTCCATTCCATTCCAATCCATTCCGTTCTACTCGGGTTGATTTCATTCCATTCCATTCCATTCCATTCCATTCCATTCCATTCCATTTCAATCCATTCCATTCTACTCGGGTTGATTCCATTCCATTCCATTCCATTCCATTCCATTCCATTCCATTCCAGTCCATTCCTATCCATTCCATTCTACTCGGGTTGATTCCATTCCGTTCCATTCCATTCCATTCCATTCCATTCCATTCCATTCCTTTCGATTCCATTCCATTCCATTCCATTCCATTCCATTCCATTCCATTCCATTCCATTCCATTCCATTCCATTCCATTCTATTGCATTCCATTCCATTCCATTCCATTCAGTTCTACTCGGCTTGATTCCAATCTATTCCATTCCATTCCATTCCGTTACATTCCATTCCATTCCATTCCATTCCATTCCATTCCATTCCGTTCCATTCCATTTCATTCCATTCCAGTCCATTCCAATCCATTCCATTCTACTCGGGTTGATTCCATTCCTTTCCTTTCCTTTCCATTCCATTCCATTCCATTCCATTCCATTCCATTCGATTCCATTCCATTCCATTCCATTCCAATCCATTCCGTTCTACTCGGGTTGATTCCATTCCATTCCATTCCATTCCATTCCATTCCATTCCATTCCATTCCATTCCGTTCCATTCCAATCCATTCCATTCTAGTCGGGTTGATTCCATTCCATTCCATTCCATTCCATTCCATTCCATTCCAATCCATTCCATTCTACTCAGGTTGATTCCATTCCATTCCATTCCATTCCATTCCATTCCATTCCATTCCAATCCATTCCATTCTACTCGGGTTGATTCCATTCAATTCAATTCCTTTCCATTCCATTCCATTCCATTCCATTCCATTCCTTTCCATTCCATTCCATTCCATTACGTTCTACTCGGGTTGATTTCATTCCATTCCATTCCATTCCATTCCATTCCATTCCATTCCATTCCATTCCATTCCATTCCATTCGATTCCATACGATTCCATTCCATTCCATTCCATTCCATTCCATTCCATTCCATTCCATTCCATTCCATTCCATTCCATTCAACTCGGGTTGATTTGATTCCATTCCATTCCATTCCATTCCATTCCATTCCTTTCGATTCCATACGATTCCATTCCATTCCATTCCATTCCAATCAATTCCGTTCTACTCGGGTTGATTCCATTCCATTCCATTCCATTCCACTCGATTCCATTCCATTCCATTTCAATCCATTCCATTCTACTCGGGTTGATTCCATTCCATTCCATTCCATTCCATTCCATTCCATTCAATTCCATTCCATTCCATTCCAGTCCATTCCAATCCATTCCATTCTACTCGGGTTGATTCCATTCCATTCAATTCCATTCCATTCCATTCCATTCCATTCCATTCCTTTCGATTCCATTCCATTCCATTCCATTCCATTCCATTCCATTCCATTCCATTCCATTCCATTCTATTGCATTCCATTCCATTCCATTCCATTCCATTCCGTTCTACTCGGGTTGATTCCAATCTATTCCATTCCATTCTATTCCATTCCATTCTATTCCATTCCATTCCATTCCATTCCATTCCGTTCCATTCCATTCCATTCCATTCCAGTCCATTCCAATCCATTCCATTCTACTCGGGTTGATTCCATTCCATTCCATTCCATTCCATTACATTCCATTCCAATCCATTCCATTCTACTTGGGTTGATACCATTCCATTCCATTCCATTCCATTCCATTCCATTCCATTCCATTCCATTCCATTCCATTCCATTCGATTCCATTCCATTCCATTCCATTCCATTAAATTTTATTCCATTCCATTCCATTCCATTCCTTTCCATTCCATTCCATTCCATTGCATTCCATTACGTTCTACTCGGGTTGATTTCATTCCATTCCATTCCATTCCATTCCGTTCCATTCCATTCCATTCCATTCCTTTCGATTCCATACGATTCCATTCCATTCCATTCCATTCCAATCCATTCCGTTCTACTCGGGTTGATTTCATTCCATTCCATTCCATTCCATTCCATTCCATTCCATTTCAATCCATTCCATTCTACTCGGGTTGATTCCATTCCATTCCATTCCATTCCATTCCATTCCATTCCAGTCCATTCCTATCCATTGCATTCTACTAGGGTTGATTCCATTCCGTTCCATTCCATTCCATTCCATTCCATTCCATTCCATTCCTTTCGATTCCATTCCATTCCATTCCATTCCATTCCATTCCATTCCATTCCATTCCATTCCATTCCATTCCATTCAATTCCATTCCATTCCATTCCATTCGATTCCATTCCATTCCATTCCAATCCATTCCATTCTACTCGGGTTCATTTGATTCCATTCCATTCCATTTCATTCCATTCCAGTCCAGTCCAGTCCATTCCAATCCATTCCATTCTACTCGGGTTGATTCCATTCCATTCCATTCCATTCCATTCCATTCCATTCCATTCCATTCCAATCCATTCCATTCTACTCCGGTTGATTCCATTCCATTCCATTCCATTCTATTCCACTCCATTCCATTACATTCCATTCCATTCCATTCCATTCCATTCCATTCCATTCCAATCCATTCCATTCTACTCGGGTTGATTTGATTCCATTCCATTCCATTCCATTCCATTCAATTCCATTCCATTCCATTCCAGTCCATTCCAATCCATTCCATTCTACTCGGGTTGATTCCATTCCATTCCATTCCATTCCATTCCATTCCATTCCATTCCATTCCATTCCATTCCTTTCGATTCCATTCCATTCCATTCCATTCCATTCCATTCCATTCCATTCCATTCCATTCCATTCTATTGCATTCCATTCCATTCCATTCCATTCCGTTCTACTCGGGTTGATTCCAATCTATTCCATTCCATTCTATTCCGTTACATTCCATTCCATTCCATTCCATTCCATTCCATTCCGTTCCATTCCATTCCATTCCATTCCAGTCCATTCCAATCCATTCCATTCTACTCGGGTTGATTCCATTCCATTCCATTCCATTTCATTACATTCCATTCCAATCCATTCCATTCTACTTGGGTTGATACCATTCCATTCCATTCCATTCCATTCCATTCCATTCCATTCCATTCCATTCGATTCCATTCCATTCCATTCCATTAAATTTTATTCCATTCCATTCCATTCCATTCCTTTCCTTTCCATTAGATTCCATTCCATTCCATTACGTTCTACTCGGGTTGATTTCATTCCATGCCATTCCATTCCATTCCATTCCAATCCATTCCGTTCTACTCGGGTTGATTCCATTCCATTCCATTCCATTCCATTCCATTCCATTCCATTCGATTCCATTCCATTCCATTTCAATACATTCCATTCTACTCGGGTTGATTCCATTCCATTCCATTCCATTCCATTCCATTCCATTCCATTCCATTCCATTCCATTCCGTTCTACTCGGGTTGATTCTATTCCATTCCATTCCATTCCATTCCATTCCATTGCATTCCATTCCATTCCATTCGATTCCAGTCCATTCCAATCCATTCCATTCTACTCGGTTTGATTCCATTCCATTCCATTCCATTCCATTCCATTCCATTCCATTCCATTCCTTTCGATTCCATTCCATTCCATTCCATTCCATTCCATTGCATTCCATTCCATTCCATTCCATTCCATTCCATTCCATTCCATTCCATTCCATTCCATTCCATTCCATTCCATTCCATTCCATTCTATTGCATTCCATTCCATTCCATTCCATTCCATTCAACTCGGGTTGATTCCATTCAATTCCATTCCATTCCATTCCATTCCATTCCATTCCATTAAATTTTATTCCATTCCATTCCACTCCATTCCTTTCCATTCCATTCCATTCCATTACGTTCTACTCGGGTTGATTTCATTCCATTCCATTCCATTCCATTCCATTCCATTCCATTCCATTCCATTCCATTCCATTCCTTTCGATTCCATACGATTCCATTCCATTCCATTCCATTCCATTAAATTTTATTCCATTCCATTCCATTCCATTCCATTCCATTCCATTCCATTCCATTACGTTCTACTCGGGTTGATTTCATTCCATTCCATTCCATTCCATTCCATTCCATTCCATTCCATTCCATTCCATTCCATTCCATTCCATTCCATTCCATTCCATTCCTTTCGATTCCATACGATTCCATTCCATTCCATTCCATTCCAATCAATTCCGTTCTACTCGGGTTGATTCCATTCCATTCCATTCCATTCCACTCGATTCCATTCCATTCCATTTCAATCCATTCCATTCTACTCGGGTTGATTCCATTCCATTCCATTCCATTCCATTCCATTCAATTCCATTCCATTCCATTCCAGTCCATTCCAATCCATTCCATTCTACTCGGGTTGATTCCATTCCATTCCATTCCATTCCATTCCATTCCATTCCATTCCATTCCTTTCGATTCTATTCCATTCCATTCCATTCCATTCCATTCCATTCCATTCCATTCCATTCCATTCCATTCTATTGCATTCCATTCCATTCCATTCCATTCCGTTCTACTCGGGTTGATTCCAATCTATTCCATTCCATTCTATTCCATTCCATTCCATACCATTCCATTCCATTCCGTTCCATTCCATTCCATTCCATTCCAGTCCATTGCAATCCATTCCATTCTACTCGGGTTGATTCCATTCCATTCCATTCCATTCCATTACATTCCATTCCAATCCATTCCATTCTACTTGGGTTGATACCATTCCATTCCATTCCATTCCATTCCATTCCATTCCATTCCATTCGATTCCATTCCATTCCATTCCATTCCATTAAATTTTATTCCATTCCATTCCATTCCATTCCTTTCCATTCCATTCCATTCCATTCCATTCCATTACGTTCTACTCGGGTTGATTTCATTCCATTCCATTCCATTCCATTCCATTCCATTCCAATCCATTCCTTTCGATTCCATACGATTCCATTCCATTCCATTCCATTCCAATCCATTCCGTTCTACTCGGGTTGATTTCATTCCATTCCATTCCATTCCATTCCATTCCATTCCATTCCATTTCAATCCATTCCATTCTACTCGGGTTGATTCCATTCCATTCCATTCCATTCCATTCCATTCCATTCCATTCCAGTCCATTCCTATCCATTCCATTCTACTCGGGTTGATTCCATTCCGTTCCATTCCATTCCATTCCATTCCATTCCATTCCATTCCTTTCGATTCCATTCCATTCCATTCCACTCCATTCCATTCCATTCCATTCCATTCCATTCCATTCCATTCTATTGCATTCCATTCCATTCCATTCCATTCAGTTCTACTCGGCTTGATTCCAATCTATTCCATTCCATTCCATTCCGTTACATTCCATTCCATTCCATTCCATTCCATTCCATTCCATTCCATTCCGTTCCATTCCATTTCATTCCATTCCAGTCCATTCCAATCCATTCCATTCTACTCGGGTTGATTCCATTCCTTTCCTTTCCTTTCCATTCCATTCCATTCCATTCCATTCCATTCCATTCGATTCCATTCCATTCCATTCCATTCCAATCCATTCCGTTCTACTCGGGTTGATTCCATTCCATTCCATTCCATTCCATTCCATTCCATTCCATTCCATTCCATTCCGTTCCATTCCAATCCATTCCATTCTAGTCGGGTTGATTCCATTCCATTCCATTCCATTCCATTCCATTCCATTCCAATCCATTCCATTCTACTCAGGTTGATTCCATTCCATTCCATTCCATTCCATTCCATTCCATTCCATTCCAATCCATTCCATTCTACTCGGGTTGATTCCATTCAATTCAATTCCTTTCCATTCCATTCCATTCCATTCCATTCCATTCCTTTCCATTCCATTCCATTCCATTACGTTCTACTCGGGTTGATTTCATTCCATTCCATTCCATTCCATTCCATTCCATTCCATTCCATTCCATTCCATTCCATTCCATTCGATTCCATACGATTCCATTCCATTCCATTCCATTCCATTCCATTCCATTCCATTCCATTCCATTCCATTCCATTCCATTCCATTCAACTCGGGTTGATTTGATTCCATTCCATTCCATTCCATTCCATTCCATTCCTTTCGATTCCATACGATTCCATTCCATTCCATTCCATTCCAATCAATTCCGTTCTACTCGGGTTGATTCCATTCCATTCCATTCCATTCCACTCGATTCCATTCCATTCCATTTCAATCCATTCCATTCTACTCGGGTTGATTCCATTCCATTCCATTCCATTCCATTCCATTCAATTCCATTCCATTCCATTCCAGTCCATTCCAATCCATTCCATTCTACTCGGGTTGATTCCATTCCATTCAATTCCATTCCATTCCATTCCATTCCATTCCTTTCCTTTCGATTCCATTCCATTCCATTCCATTCCATTCCATTCCATTCCATTCCATTCCATTCCATTCCATTCTATTGCATTCCATTCCATTCCATTCCATTCCATTCCGTTCTACTCGGGTTGATTCCAATCTATTCCATTCCATTCTATTCCATTCCATTCTATTCCATTCCATTCCATTCCATTCCATTCCGTTCCATTCCATTCCATTCCATTCCAGTCCATTCCAATCCATTCCATTCTACTCGGGTTGATTCCATTCCATTCCATTCCATTCCATTACATTCCATTCCAATCCATTCCATTCTACTTGGGTTGATACCATTCCATTCCATTCCATTCCATTCCATTCCATTCCATTCCATTCCATTCCATTCCATTCGATTCCATTCCATTCCATTCCATTCCATTAAATTTTATTCCATTCCATTCCATTCCATTCCTTTCCATTCCATTCCATTCCATTGCATTCCATTACGTTCTACTCGGGTTGATTTCATTCCATTCCATTCCATTCCATTCCGTTCCATTCCATTCCATTCCATTCCTTTCGATTCCATACGATTCCATTCCATTCCAATCCATTCCAATCCATTCCGTTCTACTCGGGTTGATTTCATTCCATTCCATTCCATTCCATTCCATTCCATTCCATTCCATTCCATTTCAATCCATTCCATTCTACTCGGGTTGATTCCATTCCATTCCATTCCATTCCATTCCATTCCATTCCAGTCCATTCCTATCCATTGCATTCTACTAGGGTTGATTCCATTCCGTTCCATTCCATTCCATTCCATTCCATTCCATTCCATTCCTTTCGATTCCATTCCATTCCATTCCATTCCATTCCATTCCATTCCATTCCATTCCATTCCATTCCATTCCATTCAATTCCATTCCATTCCATTCCATTCGATTCCATTCCATTCCATTCCAATCCATTCCATTCTACTCGGGTTCATTTGATTCCATTCCATTCCATTCCATTCCATTCCAGTCCAGTCCAGTCCATTCCAATCCATTCCATTCTACTCCGGTTGATTCCATTCCATTCCATTCCATTCTATTCCACTCCATTCCATTACATTCCATTCCATTCCATTCCATTCCATTCCATTCCAATCCATTCCATTCTACTCGGGTTGATTTGATTCCATTCCATTCCATTCCATTCCATTCAATTCCATTCCATTCCATTCCAGTCCATTCCAATCCATTCCATTCTACTCGGGTTGATTCCATTCCATTCCATTCCATTCCATTCCATTCCATTCCATTCCATTCCATTCCATTCCATTCCTTTCGATTCCATTCCATTCCATTCCATTCCATTCCATTCCATTCCATTCCATTCCATTCCATTCTATTGCATTCCATTCCATTCCATTCCATTCCGTTCTACTCGGGTTGATTCCAATCTATTCCATTCCATTCTATTCCGTTACATTCCATTCCATTCCATTCCATTCCATTCCATTCCGTTCCATTCCATTCCATTCCATTCCAGTCCATTCCAATCCATTCCATTCTACTCGGGTTGATTCCATTCCATTCCATTCCATTTCATTACATTCCATTCCAATCCATTCCATTCTACTTGGGTTGATACCATTCCATTCCATTCCATTCCATTCCATTCCATTCCATTCCATTCCATTCGATTCCATTCCATTCCATTCCATTAAATTTTATTCCATTCCATTCCATTCCATTCCTTTCCTTTCCATTAGATTCCATTCCATTCCATTACGTTCTACTCGGGTTGATTTCATTCCATGCCATTCCATTCCATTCCATTCCAATCCATTCCGTTCTACTCGGGTTGATTCCATTCCATTCCATTCCATTCCATTCCATTCCATTCCATTCGATTCCATTCCATTCCATTTCAATACATTCCATTCTACTCGGGTTGATTCCATTCCATTCCATTCCATTCCATTCCATTCCATTCCGTTCTACTCGGGTTGATTCTATTCCATTCCATTCCATTCCATTCCATTCCATTGCATTCCATTCCATTCCATTCGATTCCAGTCCATTCCAATCCATTCCATTCTACTCGGTTTGATTCCATTCCATTCCATTCCATTCCATTCCATTCCATTCCATTCCATTCCTTTCGATTCCATTCCATTCCATTCCATTCCATTCCATTGCATTCCATTCCATTCCATTCCATTCCATTCCATTCCATTCCATTCCATTCCATTCCATTCCATTCCATTCCATTCCATTCCATTCCATTCTATTGCATTCCATTCCATTCCATTCCATTCCATTCAACTCGGGTTGATTCCATTCAATTCCATTCCATTCCATTCCATTCCATTCCATTCCATTAAATTTTATTCCATTCCATTCCACTCCATTCCTTTCCATTCCATTCCATTCCATTACGTTCTACTCGGGTTGATTTCATTCCATTCCATTCCATTCCATTCCATTCCATTCCATTCCATTCCATTCCATTCCTTTCGATTCCATACGATTCCATTCCATTCCATTCCATTCCAATCAATTCCGTTCTACTCGGGTTGATTCCATTCCATTCCATTCCATTCCACTCGATTCCATTCCATTCCATTTCAATCCATTCCATTCTACTCGGGTTGATTCCATTCCATTCCATTCCATTCCATTCCATTCAATTCCATTCCATTCCATTCCAGTCCATTCCTATCCTTTCCATTCCACTCGGGTTGATTCCATTCCTTTCCATTCCATTCCATTCCATTCCAATCCATTCCATTCCATTCCATTCCATTCCATTCCTTTCGATTCCATTCCATTCCATTCCATTCCATTCAATTCCATTCCATTCCATTCCAGTCCATTCCAATCCATTCCATTCTACTCGGGTTGATTCCATTCCATTCAATTCCATTCCATTCCATTCCATTCCATTCCATTCCTTTCGATTCCATTCCATTCCATTCCATTCCATTCCATTCCATTCCATTCCATTCCATTCCGTTCCATTCCATTCCATTCCATTCCAGTCCATTCCAATCCATTCCATTCTACTCGGGTTGATTCCATTCCATTCCATTCCATTACATTACATTCCATTCCAATCGATTCCATTCTACTTGGGTTGATACCATTCCATTCCATTCCATTCCATTCCATTCCATTCCATTCCATTCCATTCCATTCCATTCGATTCCATTCCATTCCATTCCATTCCATTAAATTTTATTCCATTCCATTCCATTCCATTCCTTTCCATTCCATTCCATTCCATTGCATTCCATTACGTTCTACTCGGGTTGATTTCATTCCATTCCATTCCATTCCATTCCATTCCATTCCATTCCATTCCATTCCTTTCGATTCCATACGATTCCATTCCATTCCATTCCATTCCAATCCATTCCGTTCTACTCGGGTTGATTTCATTCCATTCCATTCCATTCCATTCCATTCCATTCCATTCCATTTCAATCCATTCCATTCTACTCGGGTTGATTCCATTCCATTCCATTCCATTCCATTCCATTCCATTCCAGTCCATTCCTATCCATTCCATTCTACTAGGGTTGATTCCATTCCGTTCCATTCCATTCCATTCCATTCCATTCCATTCCATTCCTTTCGATTCCATTCCATTCCATTCCATTCCATTCCATTCCATTCCATTCCATTCCATTCCATTCCATTCCATTCCATTCCATTCAATTCCATTCCATTCCATTCCATTCGATTCCATTCCATTCCATTCCAATCCATTCCATTCTACTCGGGTTCATTTGATTCCATTCCATTCCATTCCATTCCATTCCAGTCCAGTCCAGTCCATTCCAATCCATTCCATTCTACTCGGGTTGATTCCATTCCATTCCATTCCATTCCATTCCATTCCATTCCATACCATTCCAATCCATTCCATTCTACTCGGGTTGATTCCATTCCATTCCATTCCATTCTATTCCACTCCATTCCATTCCAGTCCATTCCAATCCATTCCATTCTACTCGGGTTGATTCCATTCCATTCCATTCCATTCCATTCCATTCCATTCCATTCCATTCCATTCCATTCCATTCCATTCCATTCCAATCCATTCCATTCTACTCGGGTTGATTTGATTCCATTCCATTCCATTCCATTCCATTCAATTCCATTCCATTCCATTCCAGTCCATTCCAATCCATTCCATTCTACTCGGGTTGATTCCATTCCATTCCATTCCATTCCATTCCATTCCATTCCATTCCATTCCATTCCTTTCGATTCCATTCCATTCCATTCCATTCCATTCCATTCCATTCCATTCCATTCCATTCCATTCCATTCCATTCTATTGCATTCCATTCCATTCCATTCCATTCCGTTCTACTCGGGTTGATTCCAATCTATTCCATTCCATTCTATTCCGTTACATTCCATTCCATTCCATTCCATTCCATTCCGTTCCATTCCATTCCATTCCATTCCAGTCCATTCCAATCCATTCCATTCTACTCGGGTTGATTCCATTCCATTCCATTCCATTTCATTACATTCCATTCCAATCCATTCCATTCTACTTGGGTTGATACCATTCCATTCCATTCCATTCCATTCCATTCCATTCCATTCCATTCGATTCCATTCCATTCCATTCCATTAAATTTTATTCCATTCCATTCCATTCCATTCCTTTCCTTTCCATTAGATTCCATTCCATTCCATTACGTTCTACTCGGGTTGATTTCATTCCATGCCATTCCATTCCATTCCATTCCAATCCATTCCGTTCTACTCGGGTTGATTCCATTCCATTCCATTCCATTCCATTCCATTCCATTCCATTCCATTCTATTCGATTCCATTCCATTCCATTTCAATACATTCCATTCTACTCGGGTTGATTCCATTCCATTCCATTCCATTCCATTCCATTCCATTCCATTCCATTCCATTCCATTCCATTCCATTCCATTCCGTTCTACTCGGGTTGATTCTATTCCATTCCATTCCATTCCATTCCATTCCATTGCATTCCATTCCATTCCATTCGATTCCAGTCCATTCCAATCCATTCCATTCTACTCGGTTTGATTCCATTCCATTCCATTCCATTCCATTCCATTCCATTCCATTCCATTCCTTTCGATTCCATTCCATTCCATTCCATTCCATTGCATTCCATTCCATTCCATTCCATTCCATTTCATTCCATTCCATTCCATTCCATTCCATTCCATTCCATTCCATTCCATTCCATTCCATTCTATTGCATTCCATTCCATTCCATTCCATTCCATTCAACTCGGGTTGATTCCATTCAATTCCATTCCATTCCATTCCATTCCATTCCATTCCATTAAATTTTATTCCATTCCATTCCACTCCATTCCTTTCCATTCCATTCCATTCCATTACGTTCTACTCGGGTTGATTTCATTCCATTCCATTCCATTCCATTCCATTCCATTCCATTCCATTCCATTCCATTCCATTCCATTCCATTCCTTTCGATTCCATACGATTCCATTCCATTCCATTCCATTCCAATCAATTCCGTTCTACTCGGGTTGATTCCATTCCATTCCATTCCATTCCACTCGATTCCATTCCATTCCATTTCAATCCATTCCATTCTACTCGGGTTGATTCCATTCCATTCCATTCCATTCCATTCCATTCAATTCCATTCCATTCCATTCCAGTCCATTCCTATCCTTTCCATTCCACTCGGGTTGATTCCATTCCTTTCCATTCCATTCCATTCCATTCCATTCCATTCCATTCCATTCCATTCCATTCCATTCCATTCCATTCCTTTCGATTCCATTCCATTCCATTCCATTCCATTCCATTCCATTCCATTCCATTCCATTCCATTCCATTCCATTCTATTGCATTCCATTCCATTCCATTCCATTCCATTCTACTCGGGTTGATTCCAATCTACTCCATTCCATTCTATTCCGTTACATTCCATTCCATTCCATTCCATTCCGTTCCGTTCCATTCCATTCCATTCCATTCCAGTCCATTCCAATCCATTCCATTCTACTCGGGTTGATTCCATTCCATTCCATTCCATTCCATTACATTCCATTCCAATCCATTCCATTCTACTTGGGTTGATACCATTCCATTCCATTCCATTCCATTCCATTCCATTCCATTCCATTCCATTCCATTCGATTCCATTCCATTCCATTCCATTCCATTAAATTTTATTCCATTCCATTCCATTCCATTCCTTTCCATTCCATTCCATTCCTTTACGTTCTACTCGGGTTGATTTCATTCCATTCCATTCCATTCCATTCCATTCCATTCCATTCCTTTCGATTCCATACGATTCCATTCCATTCCATTCCATTCCAATCCATTCCGTTCTACTCGGGTTGATTCCATTCCATTCCATTCCATTCCATTCCATTCCATTCCATTCCATTCCATTTCAATCCATTCCATTCTACTCGGGTTGATTCCATTCCATTCCATTCCATTCCATTCCATTCCATTCCATTCCATTCCATTCCATTCCATTCCATTCCATTCCAGTCCATTCCTATCCATTCCATTCTACTCGGGTTGATTCCATTCCGTTCCATTCCATTCCATTCCATTCCATTCCATTCCATTCCTTTCGATTCCATTCCATTCCATTCCATTCCATTCCATTCCATTCCATTCCATTCCATTCCTTTCCATTCTATTGCATTCCATTCCATTCCATTCCATTCCGTTCTACTCGGGTTGATTCCAATCTATTCCATTCCATTCCATTCCGTTACATTCCATTCCATTCCATTCCATTCCATTCCATTCCATTCCATTCCGTTCCATTCCATTCCATTCCATTCCAGTCCATTCCAATCCATTCCATTCTACTCGGGTTGATTCCATTCCATTCCATTCCATTCCATTCCATTCCATTACTTTCCATTCCAATCCATTCCATTCTACTCGGGTTGATTCCATTCCATTCCATTCCATTCCATTCCATTCCATTACAATACATTCCATTCCAATCCATTCCATTCTTCTCGGGTTGATTCCATTCCATTCCATTCCATTCCATTCCATTCCATTCCGTTCTACTCTGGTTGAATTCATTCCTTTCCATTGCATTCAATTCCATTCCATTCCATTCCATTCTATGCCATTCGATTCCATTCCATTCCATTTCAATCAATTCCGTTCTACTCGGGTTGATTCCATTCCATTCCATTCCATTCCATTCCATTCCATTCCATTCCATTCCATTCCAGTCCATTCCAATGCATTCCATTCTACTCGGGTTGATTCCATTCGATTCCATTCCATTCCATTGGATTCCATTCCATTCCATTCCATTCCATTCCGTTCCATTCGATTCGATTCCATTCCATTCCAATCCATTCCATTCCATTCCATTCCATTCCATTCCTTTCCATTCCATTGGATTCCATTCCATTCCATTCCATTCCATTCCATTCCATTCCATTCCTTTCCATTCCATTCCATTCCATTCCGTTCTACTCGGGTTGATTCCATTCTATTCCATTCCATTCCATTCGATTCCATTCGATTCCATTCTATTCCATTCCATTCCATTCCATTAAATTTCATTCCACTCCATTCCATTCCATTCCATTCCATTCCATTCCATTCCGTTCGATTCCATTCCATTCCATTCCAATCCAATCCATTCCATTCTACTCGGGTTGATTCCATTCCATTCCATTCCATTCCATTCCATTCCATTCCATTCCGTTCCATTCCAATCCATTCCATTCTACTCGGGTTGATTCCATTCCATTTCATTCCATTCCATTCCATTCCATTCCAATCCATTCCATTCTACTCGGGTTGATTCCATTCCATTCCATTCCATTCAATTCCATTCCATTCCATTCCGTTCCAATCCATTCCATTCAACTCGGGTTGATTCCATTCAATTCCATTCCATTCCATTCCATTCCATTAAATTTTATTCCATTCCATTCCATTCCATTCCTTTCCATTCCATTCCATTCCATTACGTTCTAATCGGGTTGATTTCATTCCATTCCATTCCATTCCATTCCATTCCATTCCATTCCATTCCATTCCATTCCATTCCTTTAGATTCCATACGATTCCATTCCATTCCATTCCATTCCAATCAATTCCGTTCTACTCGGGTTGATTCCATTCCATTCCATTCCATTCCACTCGATTCCATTCCATTCCATTTCAATCCATTCCATTCTACTCGGGTTGATTCCATTCCATTCCATTCCATTCCATTCCATTCAATTCCATTCCATTCCATTCCAGTCCATTCCAATCCATTCCATTCTACTCGGGTTGATTCCATTCCATTCCATTCCATTCCATTCCATTCCATTCCATTCCTTTCGATTCCATTCCATTCCATTCCATTCCATTCCATTCCATTCCATTCCGTTCCATTCCATTCCATTCCATTCTATTGCATTCCATTCCATTCCATTCCATTCCGTTCTACTCGGGTTGATTCCAATCTATTCCATTCCATTCTATTCCGTTACATTCCATTCCATTCCATTCCATTCCATTCCGTTCCATTCCATTCCATTGCATTCCAGTCCATTCCAATCCATTCCATTCTACTCGGGTTGATTCCATTCCATTCCATTCCATTCCATTACATTCCATTCCAATCCATTCCATTCTACTTGGGTTGATAGCATTCCATTCCATTCCATTCCATTCCATTCCATTCCATTCCATTCCATTCCATTCCATTCCATTCCATTCCTTTCGATTCCATACGATTCCATTCCATTCCATTCCATTCCAATCCATTCCGTTCTACTCGGGTTGATTCCATTCCATTCCATTCCATTCCATTCCATTCCATTCCATTCCATTTCAATCCATTCCATTCTACTCGGGTTGATTCCATTCCATTCCATTCCATTCCATTCCATTCCATTCCATTCCAGTCCATTCCTATCCATTCCATTCTACTCGGGTTGATTCCATTCTGTTCCATTCCATTCCATTCCATTCCATTCCATTCCATTCCTTTCGATTCCATTCCATTCCATTCCATTCCATTCCATTCCATTCCATTCCATTCCATTCCATTCCATTCTATTGCATTCCATTCCATTACATTCCATTCCGTTCTACTCGGGTTGATTCTAATCTATTCCATTACATTCCATTCCGTTACATTCCATTCCATTCCATTCCATTCCATTCCATTCCATTCCATTCCATTCCATTCCATTCCATTCCTTTAAATTCCCTTCCATTCCATTCCATTCCATTAAATTCCATTCCATTGCATTCCATTCCATTCCGTTCTACTCGCGTTGATTCCATTCCATTCCATTCCATTCCATTCCATTCCATTCCATTCCATTCGATTCCATTCGATTCCATTCCATTCCATCCCATTCCAATCCATTCCATTCTACTCGGGTTGATTCCATTCCATTCCATTCCATTCCATTCCATTCCATTCCATTCCATTCCATTCCATTCCATTCCATTCCATTCCATTCCATTCCATTCGATTCCATTCCATTCCATTCCAATCCATTCCATTCTACTCGGGTTGATTTGATTCCATTCCATTCCATTCCATTCCATTCCAGTCCAGTCCAGTCCATTCCAATCCATTCCATTCTACTCGGGTTGATTCCATTCCATTCCATTCCATTCCATTCCATTCCATTCCAATCCATTCCGTTCTACTCGGGTTGATTCCATTCCATTCCATTCCATTCTATTCCACTCCATTCCATTTCATTCCATTCCATTCCATTCCATTCTATTCCATTCCATTCCAATCCATTCCATTCTACTCGGGTTGATTTGATTCCATTCCATTCCATTCCATTCCATTCAATTCCATTCCATTCCATTCCAGTCCATTCCAATCCATTCCATTCTACTCGGGTTGATTCCATTCCATTCCATTCCATTCCATTCCATTCCATTCCATTCCATTCCATTCCTTTCGATTCCATTCCATTCCATTCCATTCCATTCCATTCCATTCCATTCCTTTCCATTCTATTGCATTCCATTCCATTCCATTCCATTCCGTTCTACTCGGGTTGATTCCAATCTATTCCATTCCATTCCATTCCGTTACATTCCATTCCATTCCATTCCATTCCATTCCATTCCATTCCATTCCATTCCGTTCCATTCCATTCCATTCCATTCCAGTCCATTCCAATCCATTCCATTCTACTCGGGTTGATTCCATTCCATTCCATTCCATTCCATTCCATTCCATTCCATTCCATTCCATTACTTTCCATTCCAATCCATTCCATTCTACTCGGGTTGATTCCATTCCATTCCATTCCATTCCATTCCATTCCATTACAATACATTCCATTCCAATCCATTCCATTCTTCTCGGGTTGATTCCATTCCATTCCATTCCATTCCATTCCATTCCATTCCGTTCTACTCTGGTTGAATTCATTCCTTTCCATTGCATTCCATTCCATTCCATTCCATTCTATGCCATTCGATTCCATTCCATTCCATTTCAATCAATTCCGTTCTACTCGGGTTGATTCCATTCCATTCCATTCCATTCCATTCCATTCCATTCCATTCCATTCCATTCCAGTCCATTCCAATGCATTCCATTCTACTCGGGTTGATTCCATTCGATTCCATTCCATTCCATTGGATTCCATTCCATTCCATTCCATTCCATTCCGTTCCATTCGATTCGATTCCATTCCATTCCAATCCATTCCATTCCATTCCATTCCATTCCATTCCTTTCCATTCCATTGGATTCCATTCCATTCCATTCCATTCCATTCCATTCCATTCCATTCCTTTCCATTCCATTCCATTCCATTCCGTTCTACTCGGGTTGATTCCATTCTATTCCATTCCATTCCATTCGATTCCATTCGATTCCATTCTATTCCATTCCATTCCATTCCATTAAATTTCATTCCATTCCATTCCATTCCATTCCATTCCATTCCATTCCATTCCGTTCGATTCCATTCCATTCCATTCCAATCCAATCCATTCCATTCTACTCGGGTTGATTCCATTCCATTCCATTCCATTCCATTCCATTCCATTCCGTTCCATTCCAATCCATTCCATTCTACTCGGGTTGATTCCATTCCATTTCATTCCATTCCATTCCATTCCATTCCAATCCATTCCATTCTACTCGGGTTGATTCCATTCCATTCCATTCCATTCCATTCCATTCCATTCCGTTCTACTCTGGTTGAATTCATTCCTTTCCATTGCATTCCATTCCATTCCATTCCATTCTATGCCATTCGATTCCATTCCATTCCATTTCAATCAATTCCGTTCTACTCGGGTTGATTCCATTCCATTCCATTCCATTCCATTCCATTCCATTCCATTCCATTCCATTCCAGTCCATTCCAATGCATTCCATTCTACTCGGGTTGATTCCATTCGATTCCATTCCATTCCATTGGATTCCATTCCATTCCATTCCATTCCATTCCGTTCCATTCGATTCGATTCCATTCCATTCCAATCCATTCCATTCCATTCCATTCCATTCCATTCCTTTCCATTCCATTGGATTCCATTCCATTCCATTCCATTCCATTCCATTCCATTCCATTCCTTTCCATTCCATTCCATTCCATTCCATTCAACTCGGGTTGATTCCATTCTATTCCATTCCATTCCATTCGATTCCATTCGATTCCATTCTATTCCATTCCATTCCATTCCATTAAATTTCATTCCATTCCATTCCATTCCATTCCATTAAATTTTATTCCATTCCATTCCATTCCATTCCTTTCCATTCCATTCCATTCCATTACGTTCTAATCGGGTTGATTTCATTCCATTCCATTCCATTCCATTCCATTCCATTCCATTCCATTCCATTCCATTCCTTTAGATTCCATATGATTCCATTCCATTCCATTTCATTCCAATCAATTCCGTTCTACTCGGGTTGATTCCATTCCATTCCATTCCATTCCACTCGATTCCATTCCATTCCATTTCAATCCATTCCATTCTACTCGGGTTGATTCCATTCCATTCCATTCCATTCCATTCCATTCAATTCCATTCCATTCCATTCCAGTCCATTCCAATCCATTCCATTCTACTCGGGTTGATTCCATTCCATTCCATTCCATTCCATTCCATTCCATTCCTTTCGATTCCATTCCATTCCATTCCATTCCATTCCATTCCATTCCATTCCATTCCATTCCATTCCATTCCATTCCATTCCATTCCATTGCATTCTATTGCATTCCATTCCATTCCATTCCATTCCGTTCTACTCGGGTTGATTCCAATCTATTCCATTCCATTCTATTCCGTTACATTCCATTCCATTCCATTCCATTCCATTCCATTCCGTTCCATTCCATTCCATTCCATTCCAGTCCATTCCAATCCATTCCATTCTACTCGGGTTGATTCCATTCCATTCCATTCCATTCCATTCCATTCCATTCCAATCCATTCCATTCTACTTGGGTTGATACCATTCCATTCCATTCCATTCCATTCCATTCCATTCCATTCCATTCCATTCCATTCCATTCCTTTCGATTCCATACGATTCTATTCCATTCCATTCCATTCCAATCCATTCCGTTCTACTCGGATTGATTCCATTCCTTTCCATTCCATTCCATTCCATTCCATTCCATTCCATTTCAATCCATTCCATTCTACTCGGGTTGATTCCATTCCATTCCATTCCATTCCATTCCATTCCATTCCATTCCAGTCCATTCCTATCCATTCCATTCTACTCGGGTTGATTCCATTCCGTTCCATTCCATTCCATTCCATTCCATTCCATTCCATTCCATTCCTTTCGATTCCATTCCATTCCATTCCATTCCATTCCATTCCATTCCATTCCATTCCATTCCATTCCATTCTATTGCATTCCATTCCATTACATTCCATTCCGTTCTACTCGGGTTTATTCCAATCTATTCCATTACATTCCATTCCGTTACATTCCATTCCATTAAATTCCATTCCATTGCATTCCATTCCATTCCGTTCTACTCGCGTTGATTCCATTCCATTCCATTCCATTCCATTCCATTCCATTCCATTCCATTCGATTCCATTCGATTCCATTCCATTCCATCCCATTCCAATCCATTCCATTCTACTCGGGTTGATTCCATTCCATTCCATTCCATTCCATTCCATTCCATTCCATTCCATTCCATTCCATTCCATTCCATTCCATTCCATTCCATTCGATTCCATTCCATTCCATTCCATTCCATTCTACTCGGGTTGATTTGATTCCATTCCATTCCATTCCATTCCATTCCAGTCCAGTCCAGTCCATTCCAATCCATTCCATTCTACTCGGGTTGATTCCATTCCATTCCATTCCATTCCATTCCATTCCATTCCATTCCAATCCATTCCGTTCTACTCGGGTTGATTCCATTCCATTCCATTCCATTCTATTCCACTCCATTCCATTTCATTCCATTCCATTCCATTCCATTCCATTCCATTCCAATCCATTCCATTCTACTCGGGTTGATTTGATTCCATTCCATTCCATTCCATTCCATTCCATTCCATTTCAATCCATTCCATTCTACTCGGGTTGATTCCATTACATTCCATTTGATTCCATTCCATTCCATTCCATTCCATTCCATTCCATTCTATTCCATTCTGTTCTACTCGGGTTGATTTCATTCTATTCCATTCCATTCCATTCCCTTCCATTCCATTCCATTCAATTCCATTTGATTCCAATCCATTCCATTCCTTTAAATTCCATTCCATTCCATTCCATTCCATTCCATTCCATTCCATTCCATTCCATTCCATTCCATTCCATTCCATTCCATTCCATTCCATTCCGTTCTACTCGGGTTGATTCCATTCCATTCCATTCCATTCCATTCCATTCCATTCCATTCCATTCCATTCCATTCCAATCCATTCCATTCCAATCCATTCCATTCTACTCGGGTAGATTCCATTCCATTACATTCCTTTCCAATCCATTCCATTCCATTCCATTCGATTCCATTCGATTCCATTCCATTCCATTCCATTAAATTCCATTCCATTCCATTCCATTCCATTCCATTCCATTCCATTCCATTCCATTCCATTCCATTCCATTCCATTCCATTCCATTCCATTCCATTCCATTCCATTCCATTCTACTCGGGTTGATTCCATTCCATTCCATTCCATTCCATTCCATTCCATTCAATTCCATTCCATTCCATTCCATTCCATTCCATTGCATTCCAATCCATTCCATTCTACTCGGGTTGATTTGATTCCATTCCATTCCATTCCATTCCATTTCATTCCATTCCATTCGATTCCATTCCATTCCAATCCATTCCATTCCATTCCATTCCATTCCATTCCATTCCATTCCATTCCGTTCTACTCGGGTTCATTCCATTCCATTCCATTCCATTGCATTCTATTCCATTGAATTCCCTTCCTTTCTATTCCATTCCATTCCATTCCATTCCATTCCGTTCTACTCGGGTTGATTCCATTCCATTCCATTCCATTCCATTCCATTCCATTCCATTCCATTCCATTCCATTCCATTCCATTCCATTCCAATCCAATCCATTCCATTCTACTCGGGTTCATTCCATTCCATTCCATTCCATTCCATTCCATTCCATTCCATTCCATTCCATTCCATTCCATTCCATTCGGTTCCATTCGGTTCCATTCGATTACATTCCATTTCAATCCATTCCATTCCATTCCGTTCCGTTCCGTTCCGTTTCGTTCGTTCCGTTCCATTCGGGTTGATTCCATTCTATTCCACTCCATTCCATTCGATTCCATTGGTTTCCATTCGATTCCATTCCATTCCATTCCACTCTATTCTATTGAATTCCATTCCATTCCATTCCATTCCATTGTATTCCAATCCATTCCTTTCTACTCGGGTTAATTCCATTCCATTCCATTCCGTTCCACTCCATTCCATTCCTTTCCATTCCATTCCATTTCATTGCATTTCAATCCATTCCATTCTACTCGGGTTGATTCCATTCCATTCCATTCCATTCCATTCCATTCCATTCCATTCCAATCCATTCCATTCTACTCGGGTTGATTCCATTCCATTCCTTTTCATTCCATTCCATTCCATTCCATTCCATTCCATTCCATTCCGTTCCGTTCCGTTCCGTTCCATTCCATTCCATTCCATTCCATTCCATTCCATTCCGTTCTACTCGGGTTGATTCCATTCCATTCAATTCCATTCCATTCCACTCCATTCGATTCCATTCCAATCCATTCCATTCCAATCCATTCCATTCTAATCGGGTAGATTCCATTCCATTCCATTCCATTCCATTCCATTCCATTCCATTCCATTCCATTCCATTCCATTCCATTCCATTTGATTCCATTCGATTCCATTCCATTCCATTCCATTCCAATCCATTCCATTCTACTCGGGTTGATTCCATTCCATTCCATTCCATTCCATTCCATTCCATTCCATTCCATTCCTTTCCATTCCATTGGATTCCATTCCATTCCATTCCATTCCATTCCATTCCATTCCATTCCATTCCGTTCCAATCCATTCCATTCAACTCGGGTTGATTCCATTCAATTCCATTCCTTTCCATTCCATTCCTTCCATTACGTTCTACTCGGGTTGATTTCATTCCATTCCATTCCATTCCATTCCATTCCATTCCATTCCATTCCATTCCATTCCTTTCGATTCCATACGATTCCATTCCATTCCATTCCATTCCAATCAATTCCGTTCTACTCGGGTTGATTCCATTCCATTCCATTCCATTCCACTCGATTCCATTCCATTCCATTTCAATCCATTCCATTCTACTCGGGTTGATTCCATTCCATTCCATTCCATTCCATTCCATTCAATTCCATTCCATTCCATTCCAGTCCATTCCAATCCATTCCATTCTACTCGGGTTGATTCCATTCCATTCAATTCCATTCCATTCCATTCCATTCCATTCCATTCCTTTCGATTCAATTCCATTCCATTCCATTCCATTCCATTCCATTCCATTCCATTCCATTCCATTCTATTGCATTCCATTCCATTCCATTCCATTCCGTTCTACTCGGGTTGATTCCAATCTATTCCATTCCATTCTATTCCATTCCATTCCATTCCATTCCATTCCGTTCCATTCCATTCCATTCCATTCCAGTCCATTCCAATCCATTCCATTCTACTCGGGTTGATTCCATTCCATTCCATTCCATTCCATTACATTCCATTCCAATCCATTCCATTCTACTTGGGTTGATACCATTCCATTCCATTCCATTCCATTCCATTCCATTCCATTCCATTCCATTCGATTCCATTCCATTCCATTCCATTCCATTAAATTTTATTCGATTCCATTCCATTCCATTCCTTTCCATTCCATTCCATTCCATTCCATTCCATTACGTTCTACTCGGGTTGATTTCATTCCATTCCATTCCATTCCATTCCATTCCATTCCATTCCATTCCTTTCGATTCCATACGATTCCATTCCATTCCATTCCATTCCAATCCATTCCGTTCTACTCGGGTTGATTTCATTCCATTCCATTCCATTCCATTCCATTCCATTCCATTCCATTCCATTCCATTTCAATCCATTCCATTCTACTCGGTTTGATTCCATTCCATTCCATTCCATTCCATTCCAATCCATTCCATTCTACTCGGTTTGATTCCATTCCATTCCATTCCATTCCATTCCATTCCATTCCATTCCATTCCATTCCTTTCGATTCCATTCCATTCCATTCCATTCCATTCCATTGCATTCCATTCCATTCCATTCCATTCCATTCCATTCCATTCCATTCCATTCCATTCCATTCCATTCTATTGCATTCCATTCCATTCCATTCCATTCCATTCAACTCGGGTTGATTCCATTCAATTCCATTCCATTCCATTCCATTCCATTCCATTAAATTTTATTCCATTCCATTCCACTCCATTCCTTTCCATTCCATTCCATTCCATTACGTTCTACTCGGGTTGATTTCATTCCATTCCATTCCATTCCATTCCATTCCATTCCATTCCATTCCATTCCATTCCTTTCGATTCCATACGATTCCATTCCATTCCATTCCATTCCAATCAATTCCGTTCTACTCGGGTTGATTCCATTCCATTCCATTCCATTCCACTCGATTCCATTCCATTCCATTTCAATCCATTCCATTCTACTCGGGTTGATTCCATTCCATTCCATTCCATTCCATTCCATTCAATTCCATTCCATTCCATTCCAGTCGATTCCAATCCTTTCCATTCCACTCGGGTTGATTCCATTCCTTTCCATTCCATTCCATTCCATTCCATTCCATTCCATTCCATTCCATTCCTTTCGATTCCATTCCATTCCATTCCATTCCATTCCATTCCATTCCATTCCATTCCATTCCATTCCATTCCATTCTATTGCATTCCATTCCATTCCATTCCATTCCCTTCTACTCGGGTTGATTCCAATCTACTCCATTCCATTCTATTCCGTTACATTCCATTCCATTCCATTCCATTCCATTCCGTTCCATTCCATTCCATTCCATTCCAGTCCATTCCAATCCATTCCATTCTACTCGGGTTGATTCCATTCCATTCCATTCCATTACATTACATTCCATTCCAATCCATTCCATTCTACTTGGGTTGATACCATTCCATTCCATTCCATTCCATTCCATTCCATTCCATTCCATTCCATTCGATTCCATTCCATTCCATTCCATTCCATTAAATTTTATTCCATTCCATTCCATTCCATTCCTTTCCATTCCATTCCATTCCATTACGTTCTACTCGGGTTGATTTCATTCCATTCCATTCCATTCCATTCCATTCCATTCCATTCCATTCCATTCCTTTCGATTCCATACGATTCCATTCCATTCCATTCCATTCCAATCCATTCCGTTCTACTCGGGTTGATTCCATTCCATTCCATTCCATTCCATTCCATTCCATTCCATTCCATTCCATTTCAATCCATTCCATTCTACTCGGGTTGATTCCATTCCATTCCATTCCATTCCATTCCATTCCATTCCATTCCATTCCATTCCATTCCATTCCAGTCCATTCCTATCCATTCCATTCTACTCGGGTTGATTCCATTCCATTCCATTCCATTCCATTCCATTCCATTCCATTCCATTCCTTTCGATTCCATTCCATTCCATTCCATTCCATTCCATTCCATTCCATTCCATTCCATTCCATTCCATTCCTTTCCATTCTATTGCATTCCATTCCATTCCATTCCATTCCGTTCTACTCGGGTTGATTCCAATCTATTCCATTCCATTCCATTCCGTTACATTCCATTCCATTCCATTCCATTCCATTCCATTCCGTTCCATTCCATTCCATTCCATTCTACTCGGGTTGATTCCATTCCATTCCATTCCATTCCATTCCATTCCATTACATTACATTCCATTCCAATCCATTCCATTCTTCTCGGGTTGATTCCATTCCATTCCATTCCATTCCATTCCATTCCATTCCGTTCTCCTCTGGTTGAATTCATTCCTTTCCATTGCATTCCATTCCATTCCATTCCATTCTATGCCATTCGATTCCATTCCATTCCATTTCAATCAATTCCGTTCTACTCGGGTTGATTCCATTCCATTCCATTCCATTCCATTCCATTCCATTCCATTCCATTCCATTCCATTCCAGTCCATTCCAATGCATTCCATTCTACTCGGGTTGATTCCATTCGATTCCATTCCATTCCATTGGATTCCATTCCATTCCATTCCATTCCTTTCCGTTCCATTCGATTCGATTCCATTCCATTCCAATCCATTCCATTCCATTCCATTCCATTCCATTCCATTCCTTTCCATTCCATTGGATTCCATTCCATTCCATTCCATTCCATTCCATTCCATTCCTTTCCATTCCATTCCATTCCATTCCGTTCTACTCGGGTTGATTCCATTCTATTCCATTCCATTCCATTCGATTCCATTCGATTCCATTCTATTCCATTCCATTCCATTCCATTAAATTTCATTCCATTCCATTCCATTCCATTCCTTTCCATTCCATTCCATTCCGTTCGATTCCATTCCATTCCATTCCAATCCAATCCATTCCATTCTACTCGGGTTGATTCCATTCCATTCCATTCCATTCCATTCCATTCCATTCCGTTCCATTCCAATCCATTCCATTCTACTCGGGTTGATTCCATTCCATTTCATTCCATTCCATTCCATTCCATTCCAATCCATTCCATTCTACTCGGGTTGATTCCATTCCATTCCATTCCATTCAATTCCATTCCATTCCATTCCGTTCCAATCCATTCCATTCAACTCGGGTTGATTCCATTCAATTCCATTCCATTCCATTCCATTCCATTAAATTTTATTCCATTCCATTCCATTCCATTCCTTTCCATTCCATTCCATTCCATTACGTTCTAATCGGGTTGATTTCATTCCATTCCATTCCATTCCATTCCATTCCATTCCATTCCATTCCATTCCATTCCATTCCTTTCGATTCCATACGATTCCATTCCATTCCATTCCATTCCAATCAATTCCGTTCTACTCGGGTTGATTCCATTCCATTCCATTCCATTCCACTCGATTCCATTCCATTCCATTTCAATCCATTCCATTCTACTCGGGTTGATTCCATTCCATTCCATTCCATTCCATTCCATTCAATTCCATTCCATTCCATTCCAGTCCATTCCAATCCATTCCATTCTACTCGGGTTGATTCCATTCCATTCCATTCCATTCCATTCCATTCCATTCCTTTCGATTCCATTCCATTCCATCCCATTCCATTCCATTCCATTCCATTCCATTCCATTCTATTGCATTCCATTCCATTCCATTCCATTCCGTTCTACTCGGGTTGATTCCAATCTATTCCATTCCATTCTATTCCGTTACATTCCATTCCATTCCATTCCATTCCATTCCGTTCCATTCCATTCCATTCCATTCCAGTCCATTCCAATCCATTCCATTCTACTCGGGTTGATTCCATTCCATTCCATTCCATTCCATTACATTCCATTCCAATCCATTCCATTCTACTTGGGTTGATACCATTCCATTCCATTCCATTCCATTCCATTCCATTCCATTCCATTCCATTCCATTCCATTCCATTCCTTTCGATTCCATACGATTCCATTCCATTCCATTCCATTCCAATCCATTCCGTTCTACTCGGGTTGATTCCATTCCATTCCATTCCATTCCATTCCATTCCATTCCATTCCATTCCATTTCAATCCATTCCATTCTACTCGGGTTGATTCCATTCCATTCCATTCCATTCCATTCCATTCCATTCCATTCCAGTCCATTCCTATCCATTCCATTCTACTCGGGTTGATTCCATTCCGTTCCATTCCATTCCATTCCATTCCATTCCATTCCATTCCTTTCGATTCCATTCCATTCCATTCCATTCCATTCCATTCCATTCCATTCCATTCCATTCCATTCCATTCTATTGCATTCCATTCCATTATATTCCATTCCGTTCTACTCGGGTTGATTCCAATCTATTCCGTTCCATTCCATTCCGTTACATTCCATTCCATTCCATTCCATTCCATTCCATTCCATTCCATTCCATTCCATTCCATTCCATTCCGTTCCATTCCATTCCATTGCATTCCAGTCCATTCCAATCCATTCCATTCTACTCGGGTTGATTCCATTCCATTCCTTTCCTTTCCATTCCATTCCATTCCATTCCATTCCATTCCATTCCATTCGATTCCATTCCATTCCATTCCATTCCAATCCATTCCGTTCTACTCGGGTTGATTCCATTCCATTCCATTCCATTCCATTCCATTCCATTCCATTCCATTCCATTCCATTCCATTCCATTCCATTCCATTCCATTCCATTAAATTTTATTCCATTCCATTCCATTCCATTCCTTTCCTTTCCATTAGATTCCATTCCATTCCATTACGTTCTACTCGGGTTGATTTCATTCCATGCCATTCCATTCCATTCCATTCCAATCCACTCCGTTCTACTCGGGTTGATTCCATTCCATTCCATTCCATTCCATTCGATTCCATTCTATTCCATTTCAATACATTCCATTGTACTCTGGTTGATTCCATTCCATTCCATTCCATTCCATTCCATTCCATTCCATTCCATTCCATTCCATTCCATTCGATTCCATTCCATTCCGTTCTACTCGGGTTGATTCTATTCCATTCCATTCCATTCCATTCCATTCCATTGCATTCCATTCCATTCCATTCGATTCCAGTCCATTCCAATCCATTCCATTCTACTCGGTTTGATTCCATTCCATTCCGTTCCATTCCATTCCATTCCATTCCATTCCATTCCATTCCTTTCGATTCCATTCCATTCCATTCCATTCCACTGCATTCCATTCCATTCCATTCCATTCCATTCCATTCCATTCCATTCCATTCCATTCCATTGCATTCCATTCCATTCCATTCCATTCCGTTCTACTCGGGTTGATTCCAATCTATTCCATTCCATTCCATTCCGTTACATTCCATCCCATTCCATTCCATTCCATTCCGTTCCATTCCATTCCATTCCATTCCAGTCCATTCCAATTCATTCCATTCTACTCGGGTTGATTCCATTACATTCCATTCCAATCCATTCCATTCTACTCGGGTTGATTCCATTCCAATCCATTCCATTCCATTCCATTCCATTCCATTCCATTCCATTCGATTCCATTCCATTCCATTCCATTCCATTCCATTCCATTCCATTCCATTCCATTAAATTTTATTCCATTCCATTCCATTCCATTCCTTTCCTTTCCATTCCATTCCATTCCATTCCAATCCATTCCATTCTACTCGGTTTGATTCCATTCCATTCCATTCCATTCCATTACATTCCATTCCATTCCATTCCTTTCGATTCCATTCCATTCCATTCCATTCCATTGCATTCCATTCCATTCCATTCCATTCCATTCCATTCCATTCCATTCCATTCCATTCCATTCTATTGCATTCCATTCCATTCCATTCCATTCCGTTCTACTCGGGTTGATTCCAATGTATTCCATTCCATTCCATTCCGTTACATTCCATTCCATTCCATTCCATTCCATTCCATTCCGTTCCATTCCATTCCATTCCATTCCAGTCCATTCCAAACCATTCCATTCTACTCGGGTTGATTCCATTACATTCCATTCCAATCCATTCCATTCTACTCGGGTTGATTCCATTCCATTCCATTCCATTCCATTCCATTCCATTCCATTCCATTCCATTCCATTCCATTCCATTCCATTCCATTAAATTTTATTCCATTCCATTCCTTTCCTTTCCATTCCATTCCATTCCATTCCATTACGTTCTACTCGGGTTGATTTCATTCCATTCCATTCCATTCCATTCCATTCCATTCCATTCCATTCCATTCCATTCCATTTCAATCCATTCCATTCTACTCGGGTTGATTCCATTCCATTCCATTTGATTCCATTCCATTCCATTCCATTCCATTCCATTCCATTCCATTCTGTTCTACTCGGGTTGATTTCATTCTATTCCATTCCATTCCATTCCCTTCCATTCCATTCCATTCAATTCCATTCGATTCCAATCCATTCCATTCCTTTAAATTCCATTCCATTCCATTCCATTCCATTCCATTCCATTCCATTCCATTCCATTCCATTCCATTCCATTCCATTCCATTCCATTCCGTTCTACTCGGGTTGATTCCATTCCATTCCATTCCATTCCATTCCATTCCATTCGATTCCATTCCATTCCATTCCATTCCAATCCATTCCATTCCAATCCATTCCATTCTACTCGGGTAGATTCCATTCAATTACATTCCTTTCCAATCCATTCCATTCCATTCCATTCGATTCCATTCGATTCCATTCCATTCCATTCCATTAAATTCCATTCCATTCCATTCCATTCCATTCCATTCCATTCCATTCCATTCCATTCCATTCCATTCCATTCCATTCTACTCGGGTTGATTCCATTCCATTCCATTCCATTCCATTCCATTCCATTCAATTCCATTCCATTCCATTCCATTCCATTCCATTGCATTCCAATCCATTCCATTCTACTCGGGTTGATTTGATTCCATTCCATTCCATTCCATTCCATTTCATTCCATTCCATTCGATTCCATTCCATTCCAATCCATTCCATTCCATTCCATTCCATTTCATTCCATTCCATTCCATTCCATTCGATTCGATTCCATTCCATTCCATTCCGTTCCATTCCTTTCTATTCGATTCCATTCCATTCCGTTCCATTCCATTCCATTCCATTCCATTCCATTCCATTCCATTCCATTCCGTTCTACTCGGGTTCATTCCATTCCATTCCATTCCATTGCATTCTATTCCATTGAATTCCCTTCCTTTCTATTCCATTCCATTCCATTCCATTCCATTCCGTTCTACTCGGGTTGATTCCATTCCATTCCATTCCATTCCATTCCATTCCATTCCATTCCATTCCATTCCATTCCATTCCATTCCATTCCATTCGATTCCATTCCATTCCATTCCATTCCATTCCAATCCATTCCATTCTACTCGGGTTCATTCCATTCCATTCCATTCCATTCCATTCCATTCCATTCCATTCCATTCCATTCCATTCCATTCCATTCGGTTCCATTCGGTTCCATTCGATTACATTCCATTTCAATCCATTCCATTCCATTCCGTTCCGTTCCGTTCCGTTTCGTTCGTTCCGTTCTATTCGGGTTGATTCCATTCTATTCCACTCCATTCCATTCGATTCCATTGGTTTCCATTCGATTCCATTCCATTCCATTCCACTCTATTCTATTGAATTCCATTCCATTCCATTGTATTCCAATCCATTCCTTTCTACTCGGGTTGATTCCATTCCATTCCATTCCGTTCCACTCCATTCCATTCCTTTCCATTACATTCCATTTCATTGCATTTCAATCCATTCCATTCTACTCGGGTTGATTCCATTCCATTCCATTCCATTCCATTCCATTCCATTCCATTCCATTCCATTCCAATCCATTCCATTCTACTCGGGTTGATTCCATTCCATTCCTTTCCATTCCATTCCATTCCATTCCATTCCATTCCATTCCATTCCATTCCATTCCGTTCTACTCGGGTTCATTCCATTCCATTCCATTCCATTGCATTCTATTCCATTGAATTCCCTTCCTTTCTATTCCATTCCATTCCATTCCATTCCATTCCGTTCTACTCGGGTTGATTCCATTCCATTCCATTCCATTCCATTCCATTCCATTCCATTCCATTCCATTCGATTCCATTCCATTCCATTCCTTTCCATTCCAATCCATTCCATTCTACTCGGGTTCATTCCATTCCATTCCATTCCATTCCATTCCATTCCATTCCATTCCATTCCATTCCATTCCATTCCATTCCATTCTATTGCATTCCATTCCATTCCATTCCATTCCGTTCTACTCGGGTTGATTCCAATGTATTCCATTCCATTCCATTCCGTTACATTCCATTCCATTCCATTCCATTCCATTCCGTTCCATTCCATTCCATTCCATTCCAGTCCATTCCAAACCATTCCATTCTACTCGGGTTGATTCCATTACATTCCATTCCAATCCATTCCATTCTACTCGGGTTGATTCCATTCCATTCCATTCCATTCCATTCCATTCCATTCCATTCCATTCCATTCCATTAAATTTTATTCCATTCCATTCCATTCCATTCCTTTCCTTTCCATTCCATTCCATTCCATTCCATTACGTTCTACTCGGGTTGATTTCATTCCATTCCATTCCATTCCATTCCATTCCATTCCATTCCATTCCATTCCATTCCATTCCATTTCAATCCATTCCATTCTACTCGGGTTGATTCCATTCCATTCCATTTGATTCCATTCCATTCCATTCCATTCCATTCCATTCCATTCCATTCTGTTCTACTCGGGTTTATTTCATTCTATTCCATTCCATTCCATTCCCTTCCATTCCATTCCATTCAATTCCATTCGATTCCAATCCATTCCATTCCTTTAAATTCCATTCCATTCCATTCCATTCCATTCCATTCCATTCCATTCCATTCCATTCCATTCCATTCCATTCCATTCCATTCCGTTCTACTCGGGTTGATTCCATTCCATTCCATTCCATTCCATTCCATTCCATTCGATTCCATTCCATTCCATTCCATTCCATTCCAATCCATTCCATTCCAATCCATTCCATTCTACTCGGGTAGATTCCATTCCATTACATTCCTTTCCAATCCATTCCATTCCATTCCATTCGATTCCATTCGATTCCATTCCATTCCATTCCATTAAATTCCATTCCATTCCATTCCATTCCATTCCATTCCATTCCATTCCATTCCATTCCATTCCATTCCATTCCATTCCATTCTACTCGGGTTGATTCCATTCCATTCCATTCCATTCCATTCCATTCCATTCAATTCCATTCCATTCCATTCCATTCCATTCCATTGCATTCCAATCCATTCCATTCTACTCGGGTTGATTTGATTCCATTCCATTCCATTCCATTCCATTTCATTCCATTCCATTCGATTCCATTCCATTCCAATCCATTCCATTCCATTCCATTCCATTTCATTC
>NC_073241.2:17547500-17550000 GCF_029281585.2 Gorilla gorilla gorilla
ATTCCATTCCATTCCATTCCTTTCCATTCCATTCCATTCCATTACGTTCTACTCGGGTTGATTTCATTCCATTCCATTCCATTCCATTCCATTCCATTCCATTCCATTCCATTCCATTCCATTCCATTCCATTCCATTCCATTCCATTCCTTTCGATTCCATACGATTCCATTCCATTCCATTCCATTCCAATCAATTCCGTTCTACTTGGGTTGATTCCATTCCATTCCATTCCATTCCACTCGATTCCATTCCATTCCATTTCAATCCATTCCATTCTACTCGGGTTGATTCCATTCCATTCCATTCCATTCCATTCCATTCAATTCCATTCCTTTCCATTCCAGTCCATTCCAATCCATTCCATTCTACTCGGGTTGATTCCATTCCATTCCATTCCATTCCATTCCATTCCATTCCATTCCTTTCGATTCTATTCCATTCCATTCCATTCCATTCCATTCCATTCCATTCCATTCCATTCCATTCTATTGCATTCCATTCCATTCCATTCCATTCCGTTCTACTCGGGTTGATTCCAATCTATTCCATTCCATTCTATTCCATTCCATTCCATTCCATTCCATTCCGTTCCATTCCATTCCATTCCATTCCAGTCCATTCCAATCCATTCCATTCTACTCGGGTTGATTCCATTCCATTCCATTCCATTACATTACATTCCATTCCAATCCATTCCATTCTACTTGGGTTGATACCATTCCATTCCATTCCATTCCATTCCATTCCATTCGATTCCATTCCATTCCATTCCATTCCATTAAATTTTATTCCATTCCATTCCATTCCATTCCTTTCCATTCCATTCCATTCCATTCCATTCCATTACGTTCTACCCGGGTTGATTTCATTCCATTCCATTCCATTCCATTCCATTCCATTCCAATCCATTCCTTTCGATTCCATACGATTCCATTCCATTCCATTCCATTCCAATCCATTCCGTTCTACTCGGGTTGATTTCATTCCATTCCATTCCATTCCATTCCATTCCATTCCATTCCATTTCAATCCATTCCATTCTACTCGGGTTGATTCCATTCCATTCCATTCCATTCCATTCCATTCCAGTCCATTCCTATCCATTCCATTCTACTCGGGTTGATTCCATTCCGTTCCATTCCATTCCATTCCATTCCATTCCATTCCTTTCGATTCCATTCCATTCCATTCCATTCCATTCCATTCCATTCCATTCCATTCCATTCCATTCCATTCCATTCCATTCCATTCTATTGCATTCCATTCCATTCCATTCCATTCAGTTCTACTCGGGTTGATTCCAATCTATTCCATTCCATTCCATTCCGTTACATTCCATTCCATTCCATTCCATTCCATTCCATTCCATTCCGTTCCATTCCATTCCATTCCATTCCAGTCCATTCCAATCCATTCCATTCTACTCGGGTTGATTCCATTCCTTTCCTTTCCTTTCCATTCCATTCCATTCCATTCCATTCCATTCCATTCGATTCCATTCCATTCCATTCCATTCCAATCCATTCCGTTCTACTCGGGTTGATTCCATTCCATTCCATTCCATTCCATTCCATTCCATTCCATTCCATTCCGTTCCATTCCAATCCATTCCATTCTAGTCGGGTTGATTCCATTCCATTCCATTCCATTCCATTCCATTCCATTCCAATCCATTCCATTCTACTCAGGTTGATTCCATTCCATTCCATTCCATTCCATTCAATTCCATTCCATTCCATTCCAATCCATTCCATTCTACTCGGGTTGATTCCATTCCATTCAATTCCATTCCATTCCATTCCATTCCATTCCATTCCCTTAAATTTTATTCCATTCCATTCCATTCCATTCCTTTCCATTCCATTCCATTCCATTACGTTCTACTCGGGTTGATTTCATTCCATTCCATTCCATTCCATTCCATTCCATTCCATTCCATTCCATTCCATTCCATTCCATTCGATTCCATACGATTCCATTCCATTCCATTCCATTCCATTCCATTCCATTCCATTCCATTCCATTCCATTGCATTCCATTCCATTCCATTCCATTCAACTCGGGTTGATTTGATTCCATTCCATTCCATTCCATTCCATTCTATTCCATTCCATTCCATTCCGTTCCAATCCATTCCATTCAACTCGGGTTGATTCCATTCAATTCCATTCCATTCCATTCCATTCCATTAAATTTTATTCCATTCCATTCCATTCCATTCCTTTCCATTCCATTCCATTCCATTACGTTCTACTCGGGTTGATTTCATTCCATTCCATTCCATTCCATTCCATTCCATTCCATTCCATTCCATTCCATTCCATTCCATTCCTTTCGATTCCATACGATTCCATTCCATTCCATTCCATTCCAATCAATTCCGTTCTACTCGGGTTGATTCCATTCCATTCCATTCCATTCCACTCGATTCCATTCCATTCCATTTCAATCCATTCCATTCTACTCGGGTTGATTCCATTCCATTCCATTCCATTCC
>NC_073241.2:17552500-17557500 GCF_029281585.2 Gorilla gorilla gorilla
CCATTCCATTCCATTCCATTCCATTCCATTCCTTTCTATTCCATTCCATTCCATTCCATTCCATTCCATTCCATTCCATTCCATTCCATTCCATTCCATTCCGTTCTACTCGGGTTGATTCCACTCCATTCCATTCCCTTCCATTCCATTCCATTCCATTCCATTCCATTCCATTCCTTTCCATTCCAACCCATTCCTCTCTACTCGGGTTGACTCCATTCCATTCCATTCCATTCCATTCCATTCCATTCCATTCCATTCCATTCCATTCCATTCCATTCCATTCCATTAGATTCCATTCCATTCCATTCCATTCCATTTCATTCCAAACCGTTCCATTCTACTGGGATTCATCATTCCATTCCATTCCATTCCATTCCATTCCACTCGGGTTCATTCCATTCCATTCCATTCCATTCCATTCCATTCCATTCCAATCCATTCCATTCCATTCCATTCCATTCCATTCCATTCCATTCCATTCCATTCCTTTCTATTCCATTCCATTCCATTCCATTCCATTCCATTCCATTCCATTCCATTCCATTCCGTTCTTCTCGGGTTGATTCCACTCCATTCCATTCCCTTCCATTCCATTCCATTCCATTCCATTCCATTCCTTTCCATTCCAACCCATTCCTTTCTACTCGGGTTGATTCCATTCCATTCCATTCCATTCCATTCCATTCCATTCCATTCCATTCCATTCCATTCCATTCCATTCCATTCGATTCCTTTCCATTCCATTCCATTCCATTTCATTCCAAACCGTTCCATTCTACTCGGATTCACCATTCCATTCCATTCCATTCCATTCCATTCCACTTGGGTTCATTCCATTCCATTCCATTCCATTCCATTCCATTCCATTCCATTCCATTCCTTTCCATTCCAACCCATTCCGTTCTACTCGGGTTGATTCCATTCCATTCCATTCCATTCCATTCCATTCCATTCCATTCCATTCCATTCCATTCCACTCCATTCCATTCCATTTCATTCCAAACCGTTCCATTCTACTCGGGTTCATCATTCCATTCCGTTCCATTCCATTCCATTCCACTCGGGTTCATTCCATTCCATTCCATTCCATTCCATTCCATTCCATTCCATTCCGTTCTACTCAGGTTGATTTCCATTCCATTCCATTCCATTCCATTCCATTCCATTCCATTCCATTCCATTCCATTCCATTCCATTCCATTCCATTCCATTCCATTCCACTCGGGTTCATTCCATTCCATTCCATTCCATTCCATTCCATTCCATTCCATTCCATTCCATTCCTTTCCATTCCAACCCATTCCGTTCTACTCGCGTTGATTCCATTCCATTCCATTCCATTCCATTCCATTCCATTCCATTCCATTCCATTCCATTCCACTCCATTCCATTCCATTTCATTCCAAACCGTTCCATTCTACTCGGGTTCATCATTCCATTCCATTCCATTCCATTCCATTCCATTCCATTCCATTCCAATCCATTCCATTCTACTCGGGTTGATTCCATTCCATTCCATTCCATTCCAATCCATTCCATTCCATTCCATTCCATTCCATTCCATTCCATTCCATTCCATTCCATTCCATTCCATTCCATTCCATTCCTTTCTATTCCATTCCATTCCATTCCATTCCATTCCATTCCATTCCATTCCATTCCATTCCATTCCATTCCGTTCTACTCGGGTTGATTCCACTCCATTCCATTCCCTTCCATTCCATTCCATTCCATTCCATTCCATTCCATTCCTTTCCATTCCAACCCATTCCTCTCTACTCGGGTTGACTCCATTCCATTCCATTCCATTCCATTCCATTCCATTCCATTCCATTCCGTTCCAATCCATTCCATTCAACTCGGGTTGATTCCATTCAATTCCATTCCATTCCATTCCATTCCATTAAATTTTATTCCATTCCATTCCATTCCATTCCTTTCCATTCCATTCCATTCCATTACGTTCTACTCGGGTTGATTTCATTCCATTCCATTCCATTCCATTCCATTCCATTCCATTCCATTCCATTCCATTCCATTCCATTCCATTCCATTCCATTCCATTCCATTCCTTTCGATTCCATACGATTCCATTCCATTCCGTTCCATTCCAATCAATTCCGTTCTACTTGGGTTGATTCCATTCCATTCCATTCCATTCCACTCGATTCCATTCCATTCCATTTCAATCCATTCCATTCTACTCGGGTTGATTCCATTCCATTCCATTCCATTCCATTCCATTCAATTCCATTCCTTTCCATTCCAGTCCATTCCAATCCATTCCATTCTACTCGGGTTGATTCCATTCCATTCCATTCCATTCCATTCCATTCCATTCCATTCCATTCCTTTCGATTCTATTCCATTCCATTCCATTCCATTCCATTCCATTCCATTCCATTCCATTCCATTCCATTCTATTGCATTCCATTCCATTCCATTCCATTCCGTTCTACTCGGGTTGATTCCAATCTATTCCATTCCATTCTATTCCATTCCATTCCATTCCATTCCATTCCGTTCCATTCCATTCCATTCCATTCCAGTCCATTCCAATCCATTCCATTCTACTCGGGTTGATTCCATTCCATTCCATTCCATTACATTACATTCCATTCCAATCCATTCCATTCTACTTGGGTTGATACCATTCCATTCCATTCCATTCCATTCCATTCCATTCGATTCCATTCCATTCCATTCCATTCCATTAAATTTTATTCCATTCCATTCCATTCCATTCCTTTCCATTCCATTCCATTCCATTCCATTCCATTACGTTCTACCCGGGTTGATTTCATTCCATTCCATTCCATTCCATTCCATTCCATTCCAATCCATTCTTTTCGATTCCATACGATTCCATTCCATTCCATTCCATTCCAATCCATTCCGTTCTACTCGGGTTGATTTCATTCCATTCCATTCCATTCCATTCCATTCCATTCCATTCCATTTCAATCCATTCCATTCTACTCGGGTTGATTCCATTCCATTCCATTCCATTCCATTCCATTCCAGTCCATTCCTATCCATTCCATTCTACTCGGGTTGATTCCATTCCGTTCCATTCCATTCCATTCCATTCCATTCCATTCCTTTCGATTCCATTCCATTCCATTCCATTCCATTCCATTCCATTCCATTCCATTCCATTCCATTCCATTCCATTCCATTCCATTCTATTGCATTCCATTCCATTCCATTCCATTCAGTTCTACTCGGGTTGATTCCAATCTATTCCATTCCATTCCATTCCGTTACATTCCATTCCATTCCATTCCATTCCATTCCATTCCATTCCGTTCCATTCCATTCCATTCCATTCCAGTCCATTCCAATCCATTCCATTCTAATCGGGTTGATTCCATTCCTTTCCTTTCCTTTCCATTCCATTCCATTCCATTCCATTCCATTCCATTCGATTCCATTCCATTCCATTCCATTCCAATCCATTCCGTTCTACTCGGGTTGATTCCATTCCATTCCATTCCATTCCATTCCATTCCATTCCATTCCATTCCGTTCCATTCCAATCCATTCCATTCTAGTCGGCTTGATTCCATTCCATTCCATTCCATTCCATTCCATTCCATTCCAATCCATTCCATTCTACTCAGGTTGATTCCATTCCATTCCATTCCATTCCATTCAATTCCATTCCATTCCATTCCAATCCATTCCATTCTACTCGGGTTGATTCCATTCCATTCAATTCCATTCCATTCCATTCCATTCCCTTAAATTTTATTCCATTCCATTCCATTCCATTCCTTTCCATTCCATTCCATTCCATTACGTTCTACTCGGGTTGATTTCATTCCATTCCATTCCATTCCATTCCATTCCATTCCATTCCATTCCATTCCATTCCATTCCATTCGATTCCATACGATTCCATTCCATTCCATTCCATTCCATTCCATTCCATTCCATTCCATTCCATTCCATTGCATTCCATTCCATTCCATTCCATTCAACTCGGGTTGATTTGATTCCATTCCATTCCATTCCATTCCATTCCATTCCATTCCATTCCATTCCGTTCCAATCCATTCCATTCAACTCGGGTTGATTCCATTCAATTCCATTCCATTCCATTCCATTCCATTAAATTTTATTCCATTCCATTCCATTCCATTCCTTTCCATTCCATTCCATTCCATTACGTTCTACTCGGGTTGATTTCATTCCATTCCATTCCATTCCATTCCATTCCATTCCATTCCATTCCATTCCATTCCATTCCTTTCGATTCCATACGATTCCATTCCATTCCATTCCATTCCAATCAATTCCGTTCTACTCGGGTTGATTCCATTCCATTCCATTCCATTCCACTCGATTCCATTCCATTCCATTTCAATCCATTCCATTCTACTCGGGTTGATTCCATTCCATTCCATTCCATTCCATTCCATTCCATTCAATTCCATTCCATTCCATTCCAGTCCATTCCAATCCATTCCATTCTACTCGGGTTGATTCCATTCCATTCAATTCCATTCCATTCCATTCCATTCCATTCCATTCCTTTCGATTCCATTCCATTCCATTCCATTCCATTCCATTCCATTCCATTCCATTCCATTCCATTCCATTCTATTGCATTCCATTCCATTCCATTCCATTCCGTTCTACTCGGGTTGATTCCAATCTATTCCATTCCATTCTATTCCATTCCATTCCATTCCATTCCATTCCGTTCCATTCCATTCCATTCCATTCCAGTCCATTCCAATCCATTCCGTTCTACTCGGGTTGATTCCATTCCATTCCATTCCATTACATTACATTCCATTCCAATCCATTCCATTCTACTTGGGTTGATACCATTCCATTCCATTCCATTCCATTCCATTCCATTCCATTCCATTCCATTCCATTCCATTCCATTCCATTAAATTTTATTCCATTCCATTCCATTCCATTCCTTTCCATTCCATTCCATTCCATTCCATTCCATTACGTTCTACCCGGGTTGATTTCATTCC
>NC_073241.2:17562500-17610000 GCF_029281585.2 Gorilla gorilla gorilla
TCCATTCCAATCCATTCCATTCTACTCGGGTTCATTCCATTCCATTCCATTCCATTCCATTCCATTCCATTCCATTCCATTCCTTTCCATTCCATTCGGTTCCATTCGGTTCCATTCGATTACATTCCATTTCAATCCATTCCATTCCATTCCGTTCCGTTCCGTTCCGTTTCGTTCGTTCCGTTCTATTCGGGTTGATTCCATTCTATTCCACTCCATTCCATTCGATTCCATTGGTTTCCATTCGATTCCATTCCATTCCATTCCTTTCTATTCTATTGAATTCTATTCCATTCCATTCCATTCCATTGTATTCCAATCCATTCCTTTCTACTCGGGTTGATTCCATTCCATTCCATTCCGTTCCACTCCATTCCATTCCTTTCCATTCCATTCCATTTCATTGCATTTCAATCCATTCCATTCTACTCGAGTTGATTCCATTCCATTCCATTCCATTCCATTCCATTCCATTCCGTTCCATTCCATTCCATTCCATTCGATTCCATTCAATTCCATTCCATTCCATTCCATTCCAATCCTGTCCATTCTACTCGGGTTGATTTGATTCCATTCCATTCCATTCCATTCCATTCCATTCCATTCCATTCCATTCCATTCCATTCCATTCCATTCCATTCGATTCCATTCCATTCCATTCCAATCCATTCCATTCAACTCGGGTTGATTTGATTCCATTCCATTCCATTCCAATCCATTCCATTCCATTCGATTCCATTCGATTCCATTCCATTCCATTCCATTAAATTCCATTCCATTCCATTCCATTCCATTCCATTCCATTCCATTCCATTCCATTCCATTCCATTCCGTTCTACTCGGGTTGATTCCATTCCATTCCATTCCATTCCATTCCATTCCATTCCATTCCATTCCATTCCATTCGATTCCATTCAATTCCATTCCATTCCATTCCGTTCCATTCCAATCCACTCCATTCTACTCGGGTTGATTCCATTCCATTCCATTCCATTCCATTCCATTCCATTCCATTCCATTCCATTCCATTCCATTCCATTCCTTTCGATTCCATACAATTCCATTCCATTCCATTCCATTCCAATCCATTCCGTTCTACTCGGGTTGATTCCATTCCATCCCATTCCATTCCATTCCATTCCATTCCATTCCATTCCGTTCCATTTCAGTCCATTCCATTCTCCTCGGGTTGATTCCATTCCATTCCATTCCATTCCATTCCATTCCATTCCATTCCAGTCCATTCCAATGCATTCCATTCTACTCGGGTTGATTCCATTCCATTCCATTCCATTCCATTCCAATCCATTCCATTCCTTTCGATTCCATTCCATTCCATTCCATTCCATTCCATTCCATTCCATTCCATTCCATTCCATTCCATTCCATTCTATTGCATTCCATTCCATTCCATTCCATTCTGTTCTACTCGGGTTGATTCCAATCTATTCCATTCCATTCCATTCCGTTACATTCCATTCCATTCCATTCCATTCCATTCCGTTCCATTCCATTCCATTCCATTCCAGTCCATTCCAATCCATTCAATTCTACTCGGGTTGATTCCATTCCATTCCATTCCATTCCATTCCATTCCATTCCATTCCATTCCGTTCCATTCCATTCCAATCCATTCCATTCTACTTGTGTTGATTCCATTCCATTCCATTCCATTGCATTCCATTCCATTCCATTCCCTTCGGTTCCATTCCATTCCATTCCATTCCATTCCATTCCATTAAATTTTATTCCATTCCATTCCATTCCATTCCTTTCCTTTCCATTCCATTCCATTCCATTCCATTACGTTGTACTCGGGTTGATTCCATTCCATTCCATTCCATTCCATTCCATTCAATTCCATTCCATTCCATTCCATTCCATTCCATTCCGTTCTACTCGGGTTGATTCCATTCCATTCCATTCCATTCCATTCCATTCCATTCCATTCCATTCCATTCCATTCCATTCCATTCCATTCCATTCCATTCTATTCCATTCGATTCCATTCGATTCCATTCCATTCCATTCCATTCCAATCCAGTCCATTCTACTCGGGTTGATTTGATTCCATTCCATTAAATTCCATTCCATTCCATTCCATTCCATTCCATTCCATTCCATTCCAATCCATTCCATTCAACTCGGGTTGATTTGATTCCATTCCATTCCATTCCTTTCCATTCCATTCCATTCGATTCCATTCGATTCCATTCCATTCCATTCCATTAAATTCCATTCCATTCCATTCCATTCCATTCCATTCCATTCCATTCCATTCCATTCCGTTCTACTCGGGTTGATTCCATTCCATTCCATTCCATTCCATTCCATTCCATTCCATTCCATTCGATTCCATTCAATTCCATTCCATTCCATTCCGTTCCATTCCAATCCACTCCATTCTACTCGGGTTGATTCCATTCCATTCCATTCCATTCCATTCCATTCCAATCCATTCCATTCTACTCGGGTTGATTCCATTCCATTCCATTCCATTCCATTCCATTCCATTCCATTCCGTTCCATTCCAATCCATTCCATTCTACTCGGGTTGATTCCATTCCATTCCATTCCATTCCATTCCATTCCATTCCATTCCATTCCATTCCAATCCATTCCGTTCTACTCGGGTTGATTCCATTCCATTCCATTCCATTCCATTCCATTCCATTCCATTCAATTCCATTCCATTCCATTCCTTTCCATTCCATTCTATACCATTCCATTCCACTCGATTCCATTCGTTTCCATTCGATTCCATTCCATTCCATTCCATTAAATTCCATTCCATTCCATTCCATTCCATTCCATTCCATTCCATTCCATTCCATTCCATTCCATTCCATTCCGTTCTACTCGGGTTGATTCCATTCCATTCCATTCCATTCCATTCCGTTCCATTCCATTCCATTCCATTCGATTCCATTCCATTCCATTCCAATCCATTCCATTCAACTCGGGTTGATTTGATTCCATTCCATTCCATTCCATTCCATTCCATTCCATTCGATTCCATTCGATTCCATTCCATTCCATTCCATTAAATTCCATTCCATTCCTTTCCATTCCATTCCATTCCATTCCATTCCATTCCATTCCATTCCATTCCGTTCTACTCGGGTTGATTCCATTCCATTCCATTCCATTCCATTCCATTCCATTCCATTCCATTCCATTCGATTCCATTCAATTCCATTCCATTCAATTCCGTTCCATTCCAATCCACTCCATTCTACTCGGGTTGATTCCATTCCATTCCATTCCATTCCATTCCATTCCAATCCATTCCATTCTACTCGGGTTGATTCCATTCCATTCCATTCCATTCCATTCCATTCCATTCCATTCCGTTCCATTCCAATCCATTCCATTCTACTCGGGTTGATTCCATTCCATTCCATTCCATTCCATTCCATTCCATTCCATTCCATTCCAATCCATTCCATTCTACTCGGGTTGATTCCATTCCATTCCATTCCATTCCATTCCATTCCATTCCCTTCGGTTCCATTCCATTCCATTCAATTCCATTCCATTCCATTAAATTTTATTCCATTCCATTCCATTCCATTCCTTTCCTTTCCATTCCATTCCATTCCATTCCATTACGTTGTACTCGGGTTGATTCCATTCCATTCCATTCCATTCCATTCCATTCCATTCCATTCCATTCCATTCCATTCCATTCCATTCCATTCCGTTCTACTCGGGTTGATTCCATTCCATTCCATTCCATTCCATTCCATTCCATTCCATTCCATTCCATTCGATTCCATTCAATTCCATTCCATTCCATTCCATTCCAATCCAGTCCATTCTACTCGGGTTGATTTGATTCCATTCCATTCCATTCCATTCCATTCCATTCCATTCCATTCCATTCCATTCCATTCCATTCCATTCCAATCCATTCCATTCAACTCGGGTTGATTTGATTCCATTCCATTCCATTCCTTTCCATTCCATTCCATTCGATTCCATTCGATTCCATTCCATTCCATTCCATTAAATTCCATTCCATTCCATTCCATTCCATTCCATTCCATTCCATTCCATTCCATTCCGTTCTACTCGGGTTGATTCCATTCCATTCCATTCCATTCCATTCCATTCCATTCCATTCCATTCCATTCCATTCAATTCCATTCCATTCCATTCCGTTCCATTCCAATCCACTCCATTCTACTCGGGTTGATTCCATTCCATTCCATTCCATTCCATTCCATTCCATTCCAATCCATTCCATTCTACTCGGGTTGATTCCATTCCATTCCATTCCATTCCATTCCATTCCATTCCATTCCATTCCATTCCGTTCCATTCCAATCCATTCCATTCTACTCGGGTTGATTCCATTCCATTCCATTCCATTCCATTCCATTCCATTCCATTCCAATCCATTCCGTTCTACTCGGGTTGATTCCATTCCATTCCATTCCATTCCATTCCATTCCATTCCATTCCATTCCATTCCATTCCATTCCATTCAATTCCATTCCATTCCATTCCTTTCCATTCCATTCTATACCATTCCATTCCATTCGATTCCATTCGTTTCCATTCGATTCCATTCCATTCCATTCCATTAAATTCCATTCCATTCCATTCCATTCCATTCCATTCCATTCCATTCCATTCCATTCCATTCCATTCCGTTCTACTCGGGTTGATTCCATTCCATTCCATTCCATTCCATTCCGTTCCATTCCATTCCATTCCATTCGATTCCATTCCATTCCATTCCAATCCATTCCATTCAACTCGGGTTGATTTGATTCCATTCCATTCCATTCCATTCCATTCCATTCCATTCGATTCCATTCGATTCCATTCCATTCCATTCCATGAAATTCCATTCCATTCCTTTCCATTCCATTCCATTCCATTCCATTCCATTCCATTCCATTCCATTCCATTCCGTTCTACTCGGGTTGATTCCATTCCATTCCATTCCATTCCATTCCATTCCATTCCATTCCATTCCATTCCATTCAATTCCATTCCATTCCATTCCGTTCCATTCCAATCCACTCCATTCTACTCGGGTTGATTCCATTCCATTCCATTCCATTCCATTCCATTCCAATCCATTCCATTCTACTCGGGTTGATTCCATTCCATTCCATTCCATTCCATTCCATTCCATTCCATTCCGTTCCATTCCAATCCATTCCATTCTACTCGGGTTGATTCCATTCCATTCCATTCCATTCCATTCCATTCCATTCCAATCCATTCCATTCTACTCGGGTTGATTCCATTCCATTCAATTCCATTCCATTCCATTCCATTCCATTCCATTCCATTCCATTCCATTCCATTCCATTCCAATCCATTCCATTCAACTCGGGTTGATTCCATTCAATTACATTCCATTCCATTCCGTTCCATTAAATTTTATTCCATTCAATTCCATTCCATTCCTTTCCATTCCATTCCATTCCATTACGTTCTACTCGTGTTGATTTCATTCCATTCCATTCCATTCCATTCCATTCCATTCCATTCCATTCCATTCCATTCCATTCCTTTCGATTCCATACAATTCCATTCCATTCCATTCCTTTCCAATCCATTCCGTTCTACTCGGGTTGATTCCATTCCATCCCATTCCATTCCATTCCATTCCATTCCATTCCATTCCATTCCATTTCAATCCATTCCATTCTCCTCGGGTTGATTCCATTCCATTCCATTCCATTCCATTCCATTCCATTCCATTCCAGTCCATTCCAATCCATTCCATTCTACTCGGGTTGATTCCATTCCATTCCATTCCATTCCATTCCATTCCATTCCATTCCATTCCATTCCTTTCGATTCCATTCCATTCCATTCCATTCCATTCCATTCCATTCCATTCCATTCCATTCCATTCCATTCTATTGCATTCCATTCCATTCCATTCCATTCCAATCCATTCCATTCTACTTGTGTTGATTCCATTCCATTCCATTCCATTCCATTCCATTCCATTCCATTCCCTTCGGTTCCATTCCATTCCATTCCATTCCATTCCATTCCATTAAATTTTATTCCATTCCATTCCATTCCATTCCTTTCCTTTCCATTCCATTCCATTCCATTCCATTACGTTGTACTCGGGTTGATTTCATTCCATTCCATTCCATTCCATTCCATTCCATTCCATTCCATTCCACTAGATTCCATTCCATTCCATTCCATTCGATTCCATTCCATTCCATTCCATTCCAATCCATTCCGTTCTACTCGGGTTGATTCCATTCCATTCCATTCCATTCCATTCGATTCCATTCCATTCCATTTCAATCCATTCCATTCTACTCGGGTTGATTCCATTCCATTCCATTCCATTCCATTCCATTCCATTCCATTCCATTCCATTCCATTCCATTCCAATCCATTCCATTCTACTCGGGTTGATTCCATTCCATTCCATTCCATTCCATTCCATTCCATTCCATTCCATTCCATTCCAATCCAATCCATTCCATTCAACTCGGGTTGATTCCATTCAATTCCATTCCATTCCATTCCATTCCATTAAATTTTATTCCATTCCATTCCATTCCATTCCTTTCCTTTCCATTCCATTCCATTCCATTCCATTACGTTCTACTCGGGTTGATTCCATTCAATTCCATTCCATTCCATTCCATTCCATTAAATTTTATTCCATTCCATTCCATTCCATTCCTTTCCATTCCATTCCATTCCATTCCATTCCATTACGTTCTACTCGGGTTGATTTCATTCCATTCCATTCCATTCCATTCCATTCCATTCCATTCCATTCCATTCCATTCCATTCCGTTTCAATCCATTCCATTCTCCTCGGGTTGATTCCATTCCATTCCATTCCATTCCATTCCATTCCATTCCATTCCATTCCAGTCCATTCCAATCCATTCCATTCTACTCGGGTTGATTCCATTCCATTCCATTCCATTCCATTCCATTCCATTCCATTCCATTCCATTCCTTTCGATTCCATTCCATTCCATTCCATTCCATTCCATTCCATTCCATTCCATCCCATTCCATTCGATTCTATTGCATTCCATTCCATTCCATTCCATTCCAATCCATTCCATTCTACTCGGGTTGATTCCATTCCATTCCATTCCATTCCATTCCATTCCATTCCATTCCGTTCCATTCCAATCCATTCCATTCTACTCGGGTTGATTCCATTCCATTCCATTCCATTCCATTCCATTCCATTCCATTCCATTCCAATCCATTCCATTCTACTCGGGTTGATTCCATTCCATTCCATTCCATTCCATTCCATTCCATTCCCTTCGGTTCCATTCCATTCCATTCAATTCCATTCCATTCCATTAAATTTTATTCCATTCCATTCCATTCCATTCCTTTCCTTTCCATTCCATTCCATTCCATTCCATTACGTTGTACTCGGGTTGATTCCATTCCATTCCATTCCATTCCATTCCATTCCATTCCATTCCATTCCATTCCATTCCATTCCATTCCATTCCGTTCTACTCGGGTTGATTCCATTCCATTCCATTCCATTCCATTCCATTCCATTCCATTCCATTCCATTCGATTCCATTCAATTCCATTCCATTCCATTCCATTCCAATCCAGTCCATTCTACTCGGGTTGATTTGATTCCATTCCATTCCATTCCATTCCATTCCATTCCATTCCATTCCATTCCATTCCATTCCATTCCATTCCAATCCATTCCATTCAACTCGGGTTGATTTGATTCCATTCCATTCCATTCCTTTCCATTCCATTCCATTCGATTCCATTCGATTCCATTCCATTCCATTCCATTAAATTCCATTCCATTCCATTCCATTCCATTCCATTCCATTCCATTCCATTCCATTCCGTTCTACTCGGGTTGATTCCATTCCATTCCATTCCATTCCATTCCATTCCATTCCATTCCATTCCATTCCATTCAATTCCATTCCATTCCATTCCGTTCCATTCCAATCCACTCCATTCTACTCGGGTTGATTCCATTCCATTCCATTCCATTCCATTCCATTCCATTCCAATCCATTCCATTCTACTCGGGTTGATTCCATTCCATTCCATTCCATTCCATTCCATTCCATTCCATTCCATTCCATTCCGTTCCATTCCAATCCATTCCATTCTACTCGGGTTGATTCCATTCCATTCCATTCCATTCCATTCCATTCCATTCCATTCCAATCCATTCCGTTCTACTCGGGTTGATTCCATTCCATTCCATTCCATTCCATTCCATTCCATTCCATTCCATTCCATTCCATTCCATTCCATTCCATTCCATTCAATTCCATTCCATTCCATTCCTTTCCATTCCATTCTATACCATTCCATTCCATTCGATTCCATTCGTTTCCATTCGATTCCATTCCATTCCATTCCATTAAATTCCATTCCATTCCATTCCATTCCATTCCATTCCATTCCATTCCATTCCATTCCATTCCATTCCATTCCGTTCTACTCGGGTTGATTCCATTCCATTCCATTCCATTCCATTCCGTTCCATTCCATTCCATTCCATTCGATTCCATTCCATTCCATTCCAATCCATTCCATTCAACTCGGGTTGATTTGATTCCATTCCATTCCATTCCATTCCATTCCATTCCATTCGATTCCATTCGATTCCATTCCATTCCATTCCATGAAATTCCATTCCATTCCTTTCCATTCCATTCCATTCCATTCCATTCCATTCCATTCCATTCCATTCCATTCCGTTCTACTCGGGTTGATTCCATTCCATTCCATTCCATTCCATTCCATTCCATTCCATTCCATTCCATTCCATTCAATTCCATTCCATTCCATTCCGTTCCATTCCAATCCACTCCATTCTACTCGGGTTGATTCCATTCCATTCCATTCCATTCCATTCCATTCCAATCCATTCCATTCTACTCGGGTTGATTCCATTCCATTCCATTCCATTCCATTCCATTCCATTCCATTCCGTTCCATTCCAATCCATTCCATTCTACTCGGGTTGATTCCATTCCATTCCATTCCATTCCATTCCATTCCATTCCAATCCATTCCATTCTACTCGGGTTGATTCCATTCCATTCAATTCCATTCCATTCCATTCCATTCCATTCCATTCCATTCCATTCCATTCCATTCCATTCCAATCCATTCCATTCAACTCGGGTTGATTCCATTCAATTACATTCCATTCCATTCCGTTCCATTAAATTTTATTCCATTCAATTCCATTCCATTCCTTTCCATTCCATTCCATTCCATTACGTTCTACTCGTGTTGATTTCATTCCATTCCATTCCATTCCATTCCATTCCATTCCATTCCATTCCATTCCATTCCATTCCTTTCGATTCCATACAATTCCATTCCATTCCATTCCTTTCCAATCCATTCCGTTCTACTCGGGTTGATTCCATTCCATCCCATTCCATTCCATTCCATTCCATTCCATTCCATTCCATTCCATTTCAATCCATTCCATTCTCCTCGGGTTGATTCCATTCCATTCCATTCCATTCCATTCCATTCCATTCCATTCCAGTCCATTCCAATCCATTCCATTCTACTCGGGTTGATTCCATTCCATTCCATTCCATTCCATTCCATTCCATTCCATTCCATTCCATTCCTTTCGATTCCATTCCATTCCATTCCATTCCATTCCATTCCATTCCATTCCATTCCATTCCATTCCATTCTATTGCATTCCATTCCATTCCATTCCATTCCAATCCATTCCATTCTACTTGTGTTGATTCCATTCCATTCCATTCCATTCCATTCCATTCCATTCCATTCCCTTCGGTTCCATTCCATTCCATTCCATTCCATTCCATTCCATTAAATTTTATTCCATTCCATTCCATTCCATTCCTTTCCTTTCCATTCCATTCCATTCCATTCCATTACGTTGTACTCGGGTTGATTTCATTCCATTCCATTCCATTCCATTCCATTCCATTCCATTCCATTCCACTAGATTCCATTCCATTCCATTCCATTCGATTCCATTCCATTCCATTCCATTCCAATCCATTCCGTTCTACTCGGGTTGATTCCATTCCATTCCATTCCATTCCATTCGATTCCATTCCATTCCATTTCAATCCATTCCATTCTACTCGGGTTGATTCCATTCCATTCCATTCCATTCCATTCCATTCCATTCCATTCCATTCCATTCCATTCCATTCCAATCCATTCCATTCTACTCGGGTTGATTCCATTCCATTCCATTCCATTCCATTCCATTCCATTCCATTCCATTCCATTCCAATCCAATCCATTCCATTCAACTCGGGTTGATTCCATTCAATTCCATTCCATTCCATTCCATTCCATTAAATTTTATTCCATTCCATTCCATTCCATTCCTTTCCTTTCCATTCCATTCCATTCCATTCCATTACGTTCTACTCGGGTTGATTCCATTCAATTCCATTCCATTCCATTCCATTCCATTAAATTTTATTCCATTCCATTCCATTCCATTCCTTTCCATTCCATTCCATTCCATTCCATTCCATTACGTTCTACTCGGGTTGATTTCATTCCATTCCATTCCATTCCATTCCATTCCATTCCATTCCATTCCATTCCATTCCGTTTCAATCCATTCCATTCTCCTCGGGTTGATTCCATTCCATTCCATTCCATTCCATTCCATTCCATTCCATTCCATTCCAGTCCATTCCAATCCATTCCATTCTACTCGGGTTGATTCCATTCCATTCCATTCCATTCCATTCCATTCCATTCCATTCCATTCCATTCCTTTCGATTCCATTCCATTCCATTCCATTCCATTCCATTCCATTCCATTCCATCCCATTCCATTCGATTCTATTGCATTCCATTCCATTCCATTCCATTCCAATCCATTCCATTCTACTTGTGTTGATTCCATTCCATTCCATTCCATTCCATTCCATTCCATTCCATTCCATTCCATTTCAATCCATTGCATTCTACTCGGGTTGATTCCATTCCTTTCCATTCCATTCCATTCCATTCCATTCCATTCCATTCCATTCTATTCCATTCCATTCCATTCCATTCCATTCCATTCCATTCCATTCCAATCCATTCCATTCTACTCGGGTTGATTCCATTCCATTCCATTCCATTCCATTCCATTCCATTCCAATCCAATCCATTCCATTCAACTCGGGTTGATTCCATTCAATTCCATTCCATTCCATTCCATTCCATTAAATTTTATTCCATTCCATTCCATTCCATTCCTTTCCATTCCATTCCATTCCATTCCATTCCATTACGTTCTACTCGGGTTGATTCCATTCCATTCCATTCCATTCCATTCCATTCCATTCCATTCCCTTCCATTCCATTCCTTTACATTCCATTCCATTCCATTCCATTCCATTCCATTCCATTCCATTCCATTCCATTCCATTCCAGTCCATTCCAATCCATTCCATTCTACTCGAGTTGATTCCATTCCATTCCATTCCATTCCATTCCATTACATTACATTCCATTCCAATCCATTCCATTCTACTCGGGTTGACTCCATTCCATTCCATTCCATTCCATTCCATTCCATTCCATTCCATTCGATTCCATTCCATTCCATTCCATTCCATTCCATTCCATTAAATTTTATTCCATTCCATTCCATTCCATTCCTTTCCTTTCCATTCCATTCCATTCCATTCCATTCCATTCCATTCGATTCCATTCCATTCCATTCCATTCCAATCCATTCCGTTCTACTCGGGTTGATTCCATTCCATTCCATTCCATTCCTTTCCATTCCATTCCATTCCATTCCATTCCATTCCATTCCATTCGATTCCATTCGATTCCATTCCATTCCATTCCTTTAAATTCCCTTCCATTCCATTCCATTCCATTAAATTCCATTGCATTCCATTCCATTCCATTCCATTCCGTTCTACTCGGGTTGATTCCATTCCATTCTATTCCATTCCATTCCATTCCATTCCATTCCATTCCATTCCATTCCATTCGATTCCATTCCATTCCATTCCATTCCATTCCATTCCATTCCATTCCATTCCATTCCATTCCATTCCATTCAATTCCATTCCATTCCATTCCATTTGATTCCATTCCATTCCATTCCAATCCATTCCATTCTACTCGGGTTGATTTGATTCCATTCCATTCCAGTCCAGTCCAGTCCAGTCCATTCCAATCCATTCCATTCTACTCGGGTTGATTCCATTCCATTCCATTCCATTCCATTCCATTCCATTCCATTCCATTCCAATCCATTCCATTCTACTCGGGTTGATTCCATTCCATTCCATTCCATTCTATTCCACTCCATTCCATTTCATTCCTTTCCATTCCATTCCATTCCATTCCATTCCATTCGATTCCATTCCATTCCATTTCATTCCAATCCATTCCATTCTACTCGGGTTGATTTGATTCCATTCCATTCCATTCCATTCCATTCTATTCCATTCCATTCCATTCCATTCCATTCCAGTCCATTCCAATCCATTCCATTCTACTCGGCTTGATTTGATTCCATTCCATTCCATTCCATTCCATTCCAGTCCATTCCAATCCATTCCATTCTTCTCGGGTTGATTCCATTCCATTCCATCCCATTCCATTCCATTCAATTCCATTCCGTTCTACTCTGGTTGAATTCATTCCTTTCCATTGCATTCCATTCCATTCCATTCCATTCTATGCCATTCGATTCCATTCCATTCCATTTCAATCCATTCCGTTCTACTCGGGTTGATTCCATTCCTTTCCATTCTATTCCATTCCATTCCATTCCATTCCAGTCCATTCCAATCCATTCCATTCTACTCGGGTTGATTCCATTCGATTCCATTCCATTCCATTGGATTCCATTCCATTCCATTCCATTCCATTCCGTTCCATTCGATTCGATTCCATTCCATTCCAATCCATTCCATTCCATTCCATTCCTTTCCATTCCATTCCTTTCCATTCCATTGGATTCCATTCCATTCCATTCCATTCCATTCCATTCCATTCCATTCCTTTCCATTCCATTCCATGCCATTCCGTTCTACTCGGGTTGATTCCATTCTATTCCATTCCATTCCATTCGATTCCATTCCATTCCATTCCAATCCAATCCATTCCATTCCATTCCATTCCGTTCGATTCCATTCCATTCCATTCCAATCCAATCCATTCCATTCTACTCCGGTTGATTCCATTCCATTCCATTCCATTCCATTCCATTCCATTCCATTCCATTCCGTTCCATTCCAATCCATTCCATTCTAGTCGGGTTGATTCCATTCCATTCCATTCCATTCCATTCCATTCCATTCCATTCCAATCCATTCCATTCTACTCGGGTTGATTCCATTCCATTCCATTCCATTCCATTCCATTCCATTCCATTCCAATCCATTCCATTCTACTCGGGTTGATTCCATTCCATTCAATTCCATTCCATTCCATTCCATTCCATTCCATTCCATTCCATTAAATTTTATTCCATTCCATTCCATTCCATTCCTTTCCATTCCATTCCATTCCATTACGTTCTACTCGGGTTGATTTCATTCCATTCCATTCCATTTCATTCCATTCCATTCCATTCCATTCCATTCCATTCCATTCCTTTCGATTCCATACGATTCCATTCCATCCATTCCATTCCAATCCATTCCGTTCTACTCGGGTTGATTCCATTCCATTCCATTCCATTCCATTCGATTCCATTCCATTCCATTTCAATCCATTCCATTCTACTCGGGTTGATTCCATTCCATTCCATTCCATTCCATTCCATTCCATTCCATTCCATTCCATTCCATTCCATTACTTTCCTTTCCATTCCATTCCATTCCATTCCATTACGTTCTACTCGGGTTGATTTCATTCCATGCCATTCCATTCCATTCCAATCCAATCCATTCCGTTCTACTCGGGTTGATTCCATTCCATTCCATTCCATTCCATTCCATTCCATTCCATTCCATTTCAATCCATTCCATTCTACTCGGGTTGATTCCATTCCATTCCATTCCATTCCATTCCATTCCATTCCATTCCATTCCATTCCATTCGATTCCATTCCATTCCGTTCTACTCGGGTTGATTCTATTCCATTCCATTCCATTCCATTCCATTCCATTCCATTCCATTCCATTCCAGTCCATTCCAATCCATTCCATTCTACTCGGTTTGATTCCATTCCATTCCATTCCATTCCATTCCATTCCATTCCATTCCATTCCATTCCTTTCGATTCCATTCCATTCCATTCCATTCCATTCCATTCCATTCCATTCCATTCCATTCCGTTCTACTCGGGTTGATTCCAATCTATTCCATTCCATTCCATTCCGTTACATTCCATTCCATTCCATTCCATTCCATTCCGTTCCATTCCATTCCATTCCATTCCAGTCCATTCCAATCCATTCCATTCTACTCGGGTTGATTCCATTCCATTCCATTCCATTCCATTCCATTCCATTCCATTCCATTCCATTCCATTCCATTCCATTAAATTTTATTCCATTCCATTCCATTCCATTCCTTTCCTTTCCATTCCATTCCATTCCATTCCATTACGTTCTACTCGGGTTGATTTCATTCCATTCCATTCCATTCCATTCCATTCCATTCCATTCCATTCCATTCAATTCCATTCCATTCCAATTCAATCCATTCCATTCTACTCGGGTTGATTCCATTCCATTCCATTTGATTCCATTCCATTCCATTCCATTCCATTCCATTCCATTCTGTTCTACTCGGGTTGATTTCATTCTATTCCATTCCATTCCATTCCCTTCCATTCCATTCCATTCAATTCCATTCGATTCCAATCCATTCCATTCCATTAAATTCCATTCCATTCCATTCCATTCCATTCCATTCCATTCCATTCCATTCCGTTCTACTCGGGTTGATTCCATTCCATTCCATTCCAATCCATTCCATTCCATTCGATTCCATTCCATTCCATTCCATTCCAATCCATTCCATTCCATTCCAATCCATTCCATTCTACTCGGGTAGATTCCATTCCATTACATTCCTTTCCATTCCATTCCATTCCATTCCGTTCCATTCCATTCCATTCCATTCGATTCCATTCGATTCCATTCCATTCCATTCCATTAAATTCCATTCCATTCCATTCCATTCCATTCCATTCCATTCCATTCCATTCCATTCCATTCCATTCCATTCCATTCTACTCGGGTTGATTCCATTCCATTCCATTCCATTCCATTCCATTCCATTCCATTCCATTCCATTCAATTCCATTCCATTCCATTCCATTCCATTCAATTCCATTCCATTCCATTCCATTCCATTCCATTGCATTCCAATCCATTCCATTCTACTCGGGTTGATTTGATTCCATTCCATTCCATTCCATTCCATTCCATTTCATTCCATTCCATTCGATTCCATTCCATTCCAATCCATTCCATTCCATTCCATTCCATTTCATTCCATTCCATTCCATTCCATTCGATTCGATTCCATTCCATTCCATTCCGTTCCATTCCTTTCTATTCGATTCCATTCCATTCCATTCCATTCCATTCCATTCCATTCCATTCCATTCCGTTCTACTCGGGTTCATTCCATTCCATTCCATTCCATTGCATTCTATTCCATTGAATTCCCTTCCTTTCTATTCCATTCCATTCCATTCCATTCCATTCCGTTCTACTCGGGTTGATTCCATTCCATTCCATTCCATTCCATTCCATTCCATTCCATTCCATTCCATTCCATTCCATTCCATTCCATTCGATTCCATTCCATTCCATTCCATTCCATTCCAATCCATTCCATTCTACTCGGGTTCATTCCATTCCATTCCATTCCATTCCATTCCATTCCATTCCATTCCATTCCATTCCATTCCATTCCAATCCATTCGCTTCCGTTCGGTTCCATTCGATTCCATTCCATTTCAATCCATTCCATTCCATTCCGTTCCGTTCCGTTCCGTTTCGTTCGTTCCGTTCTATTCGGGTTGATTCCATTCTATTCCACTCCATTCCATTCGATTCCATTGGTTTCCATTCGATTCCATTCCATTCCATTCCATTCTATTCTATTGAATTCCATTCCATTCCATTCCATTCCATTGTATTCCAATCCATTCCTTTCTACTCGGGTTGATTCAATTCCATTCCATTCCGTTCCACTCCATTCCATTCCTTTCCATTCCATTCCATTTCATTGCATTTCAATCCATTCCATTCTACTCGGGTTGATTCCATTCCATTCCATTCCATTCCATTCCATTCCATTCCATTCCATTCCATTCCATTCCATTCTATTCCATTCCATTCCATTCCAATCCATTCCATTCTACTCGGGTTGATTCCACTCCATTCCTTTCCGTTCCATACCATTCAATTCCATTCCATTCCATTCCATTCCATTACATTCCATTCCGTTCCGTTCCATTCCATTCCATTCCATTCCATTCCATTCCATTCCATTCCGTTCTACTCGGGTTGATTCCATTCCATTCCATTCCATTCCATTCCATTCCATTCCATTCGATTCCATTCCAATCCATTCCATTCCAATCCATTCCATTCTACTCGGGTAGATTCCATTCCAATCCATTCCATTCCATTCCATTCCATTCCATTCCATTCCATTCCATTCCATTCCATTCCATTCCATTCCATTCCATTCCATTTGATTCCATTCGATTCCATTCCATTCCATTCCATTCCAATCCATTCCATTCTACTCGGGTTGATTCCATTCCATTCCATTCCATTCCATTCCATTCCATTCCATTCCATTCCATTCCATTCCATTCCAATCCATTCCATTCTACTCGGGTTGATTCCATTCCATTCCATTCCATTCCATTCCATTCCATTCCATTCCATTCCATTCCATTCAATTCCGTTCCATTCCATTCCATTCCATTCTATACCATTCCATTCCATTCGATTCCATTCGATTCCATTCGATTCCATTCAATTCCATTCCATTAAATTCCATTCCATTCCATTCCATTCCATTCCATTCCATTCCATTCCATTCCATTCCGTTCTACTCGGGTTGATTCCATTCCATTCCATTCCATTCCATTCCATTCCATTCCATTCCATTCCATTCGATTCCATTCAATTCCATTCCATTCCATTCCATTCCAATCCAGTCCATTCTACTCGGGTTGATTTGATTCCATTCCATTCCATTCCATTCCATTCCATTCCATTCCATTCGATTCCATTCCATTCCATTCCATTCCATTCCATTCGATTCCATTCCATTCCATTCCAATCCATTCCATTCAACTCGGGTTGATTTGATTCCATTCCATTCCATTCCATTCCATTCCATTCCATTCAATTCCATTCGATTCCATTCCATTCCATTCCATTAAATTCCATTCCATTCCATTCCATTCCATTCCATTCCATTCCATTCCATTCCATTCCATTCCATTCCGTTCTACTCGGGTTGATTCCATTCCATTCCATTCCATTCCATTCCATTCCATTCCATTCCATTCCATTCCATTCCATTCCATTCCATTCCATTCGATTCCATTCAATTCCATTCCATTCCATTCCGTTCCATTCCAATCCATTCCATTCTACTCGGGTTTATTCCATTCCATTCCATTCCATTCCATTCCATTCCATTCCATTCCATTCCATTCCATTCCATTCCATTCCATTTCATTCCATTCCATTCGATTCCATTCCATTCCATTTCATTCCATTCCATTCCAGTCCATTCCATTCTACTCGGGTTGATTCCATTCCATTCCGTTCCATTCCATTCCATTCCATTCCAGTCCATTCCAATCCATTCCATTCTACTCGGGTTGATTCCATTCCATTCCATTACATTACATTCCAATCCATTCCATTCTACTCGGGTTGATTCCATTCCATTCCATTCCATTCCATTCCATTCCATTCCATTCCATTCCATTCCATTCCATTCCATTAAATTTTATTCCATTCCATTCCATTCCATTCCTTTCCTTTCCATTCCATTCCATTCCATTCCATTACGTTCTACTCGGGTTGATTTCATTCCATTCCATTCCATTCCATTCCATTCCATTCCATACCATTCCATTCGATTCCATTCCATTCCATTTCAATCCATTCCATTCTACTCGGGTTGATTCCATTCCATTCCATTTGATTCCATTCCATTCCATTCCATTCCATTCCATTCCATTCTGTCCTACTCGTGTTGATTTCATTCTATTCCATTCCATTCCATTCCCTTCCATTCCATTCCATTCAACTCCATTCGATTCCAATCCATTCCATTCCATTAAATTCCATTCCATTCCATTCCATTCCATTCCATTCAATTCCATTCCATTCCATTCCCTTCCATTCCGTTCTACTCGGGTTGATTCCATTCCATTCCATTCCATTCCATTCCATTCCATTCGATTCCATTCCATTCCATTCCATTCCAATCCATTCCATTCCAATCCATTCCATTCTACTCGGGTAGATTCCATTCCATTACATTCCTTTCCATTCCATTCCATTCCATTCCATTCCATTCCATTCCATTCCATTCGATTCCATTCGATTCCATTCCATTCCATTCCATTAAATTCCATTCCATTCCATTCCATTCCATTCCATTCCATTCCATTCCATTCCATTCCATTCCATTCCATTCCATTCTACTCGGGTTGATTCCATTCCATTCCATTCCATTCCATTCCATTCCATTCCATTCCATTCCATTCCATTCCATTCCATTCCATTCCGTTCTACTCGGGTTGATTCCATTCCATTCCATTCCATTCCATTCCATTCCATTCCATTCCATTCCATTCCATTCCATTCGATTCCATTCAATTCCATTCCATTCCGTTCCATTCCATTCCATTCCATTCCATTCCAATCCATTCCATTCCATTGCATTCCATTCCGTTCTACTCGGGTTGATTCCATTCTATTCCGTTCCATTCCGTTCCGATCGGTTCCGTTCCGTTCTACTCGGGTTGATTCCATTCTATTCCATTCCATTCCATTCCATTCCATTCCATTCCATTCCGTTCTACTCGGGTTGATCATTCCATTCCATTCCATTCCATTCCATTGCATTCCAATCCATTCCATTCTACTCGGGTTGATTTGATTCCATTCCATTCCATTCCATTCCATTCCATTCCATTCCAATCCATTCCATTCTACTCGGGTTGATTCCATTCCATTCCATTCCATTCCATTCCATTCCATTCCATTCCAATCCATTCCATTCTACTCGGGTTGATTCCATTCCATTCAATTCCATTCCATTCCATTCCATTCCATTCCATTCCATTCCATTAAATTTTATTCCATTCCATTCCATTCCATTCCTTTCCATTCCATTCCATTCCATTACGTTCTACTCGGGTTGATTTCATTCCATTCCATTCCATTTCATTCCATTCCATTCCATTCCATTCCATTCCATTCCATTCCTTTCGATTCCATACGATTCCATTCCATCCATTCCATTCCAATCCATTCCGTTCTACTCGGGTTGATTCCATTCCATTCCATTCCATTCCATTCGATTCCATTCCATTCCATTTCAATCCATTCCATTCTACTCGGGTTGATTCCATTCCATTCCATTCCATTCCATTCCATTCCATTCCATTCCATTCCATTCCATTCCATTCCATTACTTTCCTTTCCATTCCATTCCATTCCATTCCATTACGTTCTACTCGGGTTGATTTCATTCCATGCCATTCCATTCCATTCCAATCCAATCCATTCCGTTCTACTCGGGTTGATTCCATTCCATTCCATTCCATTCCATTCCATTCCATTCCATTCCATTTCAATCCATTCCATTCTACTCGGGTTGATTCCATTCCATTCCATTCCATTCCATTCCATTCCATTCCATTCCATTCCATTCCATTCCATTCGATTCCATTCCATTCCGTTCTACTCGGGTTGATTCTATTCCATTCCATTCCATTCCATTCCATTCCATTCCATTCCATTCCATTCCAGTCCATTCCAATCCATTCCATTCTACTCGGTTTGATTCCATTCCATTCCATTCCATTCCATTCCATTCCATTCCATTCCATTCCATTCCTTTCGATTCCATTCCATTCCATTCCATTCCATTCCATTCCATTCCATTCCATTCCATTCCGTTCTACTCGGGTTGATTCCAATCTATTCCATTCCATTCCATTCCGTTACATTCCATTCCATTCCATTCCATTCCATTCCGTTCCATTCCATTCCATTCCATTCCAGTCCATTCCAATCCATTCCATTCTACTCGGGTTGATTCCATTCCATTCCATTCCATTCCATTCCATTCCATTCCATTCCATTCCATTCCATTCCATTCCATTAAATTTTATTCCATTCCATTCCATTCCATTCCTTTCCTTTCCATTCCATTCCATTCCATTCCATTACGTTCTACTCGGGTTGATTTCATTCCATTCCATTCCATTCCATTCCATTCCATTCCATTCCATTCCATTCAATTCCATTCCATTCCAATTCAATCCATTCCATTCTACTCGGGTTGATTCCATTCCATTCCATTTGATTCCATTCCATTCCATTCCATTCCATTCCATTCCATTCTGTTCTACTCGGGTTGATTTCATTCTATTCCATTCCATTCCATTCCCTTCCATTCCATTCCATTCAATTCCATTCGATTCCAATCCATTCCATTCCATTAAATTCCATTCCATTCCATTCCATTCCATTCCATTCCATTCCATTCCATTCCGTTCTACTCGGGTTGATTCCATTCCATTCCATTCCAATCCATTCCATTCCATTCGATTCCATTCCATTCCATTCCATTCCAATCCATTCCATTCCATTCCAATCCATTCCATTCTACTCGGGTAGATTCCATTCCATTACATTCCTTTCCATTCCATTCCATTCCATTCCGTTCCATTCCATTCCATTCCATTCGATTCCATTCGATTCCATTCCATTCCATTCCATTAAATTCCATTCCATTCCATTCCATTCCATTCCATTCCATTCCATTCCATTCCATTCCATTCCATTCCATTCCATTCTACTCGGGTTGATTCCATTCCATTCCATTCCATTCCATTCCATTCCATTCCATTCCATTCCATTCCATTCAATTCCATTCCATTCCATTCCATTCCATTCAATTCCATTCCATTCCATTCCATTCCATTCCATTGCATTCCAATCCATTCCATTCTACTCGGGTTGATTTGATTCCATTCCATTCCATTCCATTCCATTCCATTTCATTCCATTCCATTCGATTCCATTCCATTCCAATCCATTCCATTCCATTCCATTCCATTTCATTCCATTCCATTCCATTCCATTCGATTCGATTCCATTCCATTCCATTCCGTTCCATTCCTTTCTATTCGATTCCATTCCATTCCATTCCATTCCATTCCATTCCATTCCATTCCATTCCGTTCTACTCGGGTTCATTCCATTCCATTCCATTCCATTGCATTCTATTCCATTGAATTCCCTTCCTTTCTATTCCATTCCATTCCATTCCATTCCATTCCGTTCTACTCGGGTTGATTCCATTCCATTCCATTCCATTCCATTCCATTCCATTCCATTCCATTCCATTCCATTCCATTCCATTCCATTCCATTCGATTCCATTCCATTCCATTCCATTCCATTCCAATCCATTCCATTCTACTCGGGTTCATTCCATTCCATTCCATTCCATTCCATTCCATTCCATTCCATTCCATTCCATTCCATTCCATTCCAATCCATTCGCTTCCGTTCGGTTCCATTCGATTCCATTCCATTTCAATCCATTCCATTCCATTCCGTTCCGTTCCGTTCCGTTTCGTTCGTTCCGTTCTATTCGGGTTGATTCCATTCTATTCCACTCCATTCCATTCGATTCCATTGGTTTCCATTCGATTCCATTCCATTCCATTCCATTCTATTCTATTGAATTCCATTCCATTCCATTCCATTCCATTGTATTCCAATCCATTCCTTTCTACTCGGGTTGATTCAATTCCATTCCATTCCGTTCCACTCCATTCCATTCCTTTCCATTCCATTCCATTTCATTGCATTTCAATCCATTCCATTCTACTCGGGTTGATTCCATTCCATTCCATTCCATTCCATTCCATTCCATTCCATTCCATTCCATTCCATTCCATTCTATTCCATTCCATTCCATTCCAATCCATTCCATTCTACTCGGGTTGATTCCACTCCATTCCTTTCCGTTCCATACCATTCAATTCCATTCCATTCCATTCCATTCCATTACATTCCATTCCGTTCCGTTCCATTCCATTCCATTCCATTCCATTCCATTCCATTCCATTCCGTTCTACTCGGGTTGATTCCATTCCATTCCATTCCATTCCATTCCATTCCATTCCATTCGATTCCATTCCAATCCATTCCATTCCAATCCATTCCATTCTACTCGGGTAGATTCCATTCCAATCCATTCCATTCCATTCCATTCCATTCCATTCCATTCCATTCCATTCCATTCCATTCCATTCCATTCCATTCCATTCCATTCCATTTGATTCCATTCGATTCCATTCCATTCCATTCCATTCCAATCCATTCCATTCTACTCGGGTTGATTCCATTCCATTCCATTCCATTCCATTCCATTCCATTCCATTCCATTCCATTCCATTCCATTCCAATCCATTCCATTCTACTCGGGTTGATTCCATTCCATTCCATTCCATTCCATTCCATTCCATTCCATTCCATTCCATTCCATTCAATTCCGTTCCATTCCATTCCATTCCATTCTATACCATTCCATTCCATTCGATTCCATTCGATTCCATTCGATTCCATTCAATTCCATTCCATTAAATTCCATTCCATTCCATTCCATTCCATTCCATTCCATTCCATTCCATTCCATTCCGTTCTACTCGGGTTGATTCCATTCCATTCCATTCCATTCCATTCCATTCCATTCCATTCCATTCCATTCGATTCCATTCAATTCCATTCCATTCCATTCCATTCCAATCCAGTCCATTCTACTCGGGTTGATTTGATTCCATTCCATTCCATTCCATTCCATTCCATTCCATTCCATTCGATTCCATTCCATTCCATTCCATTCCATTCCATTCGATTCCATTCCATTCCATTCCAATCCATTCCATTCAACTCGGGTTGATTTGATTCCATTCCATTCCATTCCATTCCATTCCATTCCATTCAATTCCATTCGATTCCATTCCATTCCATTCCATTAAATTCCATTCCATTCCATTCCATTCCATTCCATTCCATTCCATTCCATTCCATTCCATTCCATTCCGTTCTACTCGGGTTGATTCCATTCCATTCCATTCCATTCCATTCCATTCCATTCCATTCCATTCCATTCCATTCCATTCCATTCCATTCCATTCGATTCCATTCAATTCCATTCCATTCCATTCCGTTCCATTCCAATCCATTCCATTCTACTCGGGTTTATTCCATTCCATTCCATTCCATTCCATTCCATTCCATTCCATTCCATTCCATTCCATTCCATTCCATTCCATTTCATTCCATTCCATTCGATTCCATTCCATTCCATTTCATTCCATTCCATTCCAGTCCATTCCATTCTACTCGGGTTGATTCCATTCCATTCCGTTCCATTCCATTCCATTCCATTCCAGTCCATTCCAATCCATTCCATTCTACTCGGGTTGATTCCATTCCATTCCATTACATTACATTCCAATCCATTCCATTCTACTCGGGTTGATTCCATTCCATTCCATTCCATTCCATTCCATTCCATTCCATTCCATTCCATTCCATTCCATTCCATTAAATTTTATTCCATTCCATTCCATTCCATTCCTTTCCTTTCCATTCCATTCCATTCCATTCCATTACGTTCTACTCGGGTTGATTTCATTCCATTCCATTCCATTCCATTCCATTCCATTCCATACCATTCCATTCGATTCCATTCCATTCCATTTCAATCCATTCCATTCTACTCGGGTTGATTCCATTCCATTCCATTTGATTCCATTCCATTCCATTCCATTCCATTCCATTCCATTCTGTCCTACTCGTGTTGATTTCATTCTATTCCATTCCATTCCATTCCCTTCCATTCCATTCCATTCAACTCCATTCGATTCCAATCCATTCCATTCCATTAAATTCCATTCCATTCCATTCCATTCCATTCCATTCAATTCCATTCCATTCCATTCCCTTCCATTCCGTTCTACTCGGGTTGATTCCATTCCATTCCATTCCATTCCATTCCATTCCATTCGATTCCATTCCATTCCATTCCATTCCAATCCATTCCATTCCAATCCATTCCATTCTACTCGGGTAGATTCCATTCCATTACATTCCTTTCCATTCCATTCCATTCCATTCCATTCCATTCCATTCCATTCCATTCGATTCCATTCGATTCCATTCCATTCCATTCCATTAAATTCCATTCCATTCCATTCCATTCCATTCCATTCCATTCCATTCCATTCCATTCCATTCCATTCCATTCCATTCTACTCGGGTTGATTCCATTCCATTCCATTCCATTCCATTCCATTCCATTCCATTCCATTCCATTCCATTCCATTCCATTCCATTCCGTTCTACTCGGGTTGATTCCATTCCATTCCATTCCATTCCATTCCATTCCATTCCATTCCATTCCATTCCATTCCATTCGATTCCATTCAATTCCATTCCATTCCGTTCCATTCCATTCCATTCCATTCCATTCCAATCCATTCCATTCCATTGCATTCCATTCCGTTCTACTCGGGTTGATTCCATTCTATTCCGTTCCATTCCGTTCCGATCGGTTCCGTTCCGTTCTACTCGGGTTGATTCCATTCTATTCCATTCCATTCCATTCCATTCCATTCCATTCCATTCCGTTCTACTCGGGTTGATCATTCCATTCCATTCCATTCCATTCCATTGCATTCCAATCCATTCCATTCTACTCGGGTTGATTTGATTCCATTCCATTCCATTCCATTCCATTTCATTCCATTCCATTCGATTCCATTCCATTCCAATCCATTCCATTCCATTTCATTCCATTCCATTCCATTCCATTCGATTCGATTCCATTCCATTCCATTCCGTTCCATTCCTTTCTATTCGATTCCATTCCATTCCATTCCATTCCATTCCATTCCATTCCATTCCATTCCGTTCTACTCGGGTTCATTCCATTCCATTCCATTCCATTGCATTCTATTCCATTGAATTCCCTTCCTTTCTATTCCATTCCATTCCATTCCATTCCATTCCATTCTGTTCTACTCGGGTTGATTCCATTCCATTCCATTCCATTCCATTCCATTCCATTCCATTCCATTCCATTCCATTCCATTCGATTCCATTCGATTCCATTCCATTCCATTCCATTCCATTCCAATCCATTCCATTCTACTCGGGTTCATTCCATTCCATTCCGTTCCATTCCATTCCATTCCATTCCATTCCATTCCATTCCATTCCATTCCATTCCATTCCATTCGGTTCCATTCGGTTCCATTCGATTCCATTCCATTTCAATCCATTCCATTCCATTCCGTTCCGTTCCGTTCCGTTTCGTTCGTTCCGTTCTATTCGGGTTGATTCCATTCTATTCCACTCCATTCCATTCGATTCTATTGGTTTCCATTCGATTCCATTCCATTCCATTCCATTCTATTCTATTGAATTCCATTCCATTCCATTCCATTCAATTGTATTCCAATCCATTCCTTTCTACTCGGGTTGATTCCTTTCCATTCCATTCCGTTCCACTCCATTCCATTCCTTTCCATTCCATTCCATTTCATTGCATTTCAATCCATTCCATACTACTCGGGTTGATTCCATTCCATTCCATTCCATTCCATTCCATTCCAATCCTTTCCATTCTACTCGGGTTGATTCCATTCCATTCCTTTCCATTCCATTCCATTCCATTCCATTCCATTCCATTCCATTCCGTTCCGTTCCATTCCATTCTATTCCATTCCATTCCATTCCATTCCGTTCTACTCGGGTTGATTCCATTCCATTCCATTCCATTCCATTCCATTCCATTCCATTCCATTCGATTCCATTCCAATCCATTCCATTCCAATCCATTCCATTCTACTCTGGTAGATTCCATTCCATTCCATTCCATTCCATTCCATTCCATTCCATTCCATTCCATTCCATTCCATTAAATTCCATTTGATTCCATTCGATTCCATTCCATTCCATTCCAATCCATTCCATTATACTCGGGTTGATTCCATTCCATTCCATTCCATTCCACTCCAATCCATTCCATTCCATTCCATTCCATTCCATTCCATTCCATTCCATTCCATTCCATTCTACTCGGGTTGATTCCATTCCATTCCATTCCATTCCATTCCATTCCATTCCATTCCATTCCATTCCATTCCATTCAATTCCATTCCATTCCATTCCATTCCATTCTATACCATTCCATTCCATTCGATTCCATTCGATTCCATTCGATTCCATTCCATTCCATTCCATTAAATTCCATTCCATTCCATTCCATTCCATTCCATTCCATTCCATTCCATTCCATTCCATTCCATTCCATTCCATTCCGTTCTACTCGGGTTGATTCCATTCCATTCCATTCCATTCCATTCCATTCCACTCCATTCCATTCCATTCGATTCCATTCCATTCCATTCCATTCCATTCCATTCCAATCCAGTCCATTCTACTCGGGTTGATTTGATTCCATTCCATTCCATTCCATTCCATTCCATTCCATTCCATTCCATTCCATTCCATTCCATTCCATTCCATTCGATTCCATTCCATTCCATTCCAATCCATTCCATTCAACTCGGGTTGATTTGATTCCATTCCATTCCATTCCATTCCATTCGATTCCATTCGATTCCATTCCATTCCATTCCATTAAATTCCATTCCATTCCATTCCATTCCATTCCATTCCATTCCATTCCATTCCATTCCATTCCATTCCGTTCTACTCGGGTTGATTCCATTCCATTCCATTCCATTCCATTCCATTCCATTCCATTCCATTCCATTCCATTCCATTCGATTCCATTCAATTCCATTCCATTCCGTTCCATTCCATTCCATTCCATTCCAGTCCATTCCAATCCATTCCATTCTACTCGGGTTGATTCCATTCCATTCCATTCCATTCCATTCCATTCCATTCCAATCCATTCCATTCTACTCGGGTTGATTCCATTCAATTCCATTCCATTCCATTCCATTCCATTCCATTAAATTTTATTCCATTCCATTCCATTCCATTCCTTTCCATTCCATTCCATTCCATTCCATTCCATTCCATTACGTTCTACTCGGGTTGATTTCATTCCATTCCATTCCATTCCATTCAATTCCATTCCATTCCATTCCATTCCTTTCGATTCCATACGATTCCATTCCATTCCATTCCATTCCAATCCATTCCGTTCTACTCGGGTTGATTCCATTCCATTCCATTCCATTCCATTCCATTCTATACCATTCCATTCCATTCGATTCCATTCGATTCCATTCGATTCCATTCCATTCCATTCCATTAAATTCCATTCCATTCCATTCCATTCTACTCGGGTTTATTCCATTCCATTTCATTCCATTCCATTCCATTCCATTCCATTCCATTCCATTCCATTCCAATCCATTCCATTCTACTCGAGTTGATTCCATTCCATTCCATTCCATTCCATTCCATTCCATTCCATTCCGTTCCATTCCAATCCATTCCATTCTACTCGGGTTGATTCCATTCCATTCCATTCCATTCCATTCCATTCCATTCCATTCCATTCCATTCCATTCCATTCCAATCCATTCCATTCTACTCGGGTTGACTCCATTCCATTCCATTCCATTCCATTCCATTCCATTCAATTCCATTCCAATCCATTCCATTCAACTCGGGTTGATTCCATTCAATTCCATTCCATTCCATTCCATTCCATTAAATTTTATTCCATTCCATTCCATTCCATTCCTTTCCATTCCATTCCATTCCATTACGTTCTACTCGGGTTGATTCCATTCCATTCCATTCCATTCCATTCCATTCCATTCCATTCCATTCCATTCGATTCCATTCCAATCCATTCCATTCCAATCCATTCCATTCTACTCGGGTAGATTCCATTCCAATCCATTCCATTCCATTCCATTCCATTCCATTCCATTCCATTCCATTCCATTCCATTCCATTCCATTCCATTCCATTCCATTTGATTCCATTCGATTCCATTCCATTCCATTCCATTCCAATCCATTCCATTCTACTCGGGTTGATTCCATTCCATTCCATTCCATTCCATTCCATTCCATTCCATTCCATTCCATTCCATTCCATTCCATTCCAATCCATTCCATTCTACTCGGGTTGATTCCATTCCATTCCATTCCATTCCATTCCATTCCATTCCATTCCATTCCATTCCATTCAATTCCGTTCCATTCCATTCCATTCCATTCTATACCATTCCATTCCATTCGATTCCATTCGATTCCATTCGATTCCATTCAATTCCATTCCATTAAATTCCATTCCATTCCATTCCATTCCATTCCATTCCATTCCATTCCTTTCCATTCCATTCCATTCCATTCCGTTCTACTCGGGTTGATTCCATTCCATTCCATTCCATTCCATTCCATTCCATTCCATTCCATTCGATTCCATTCAATTCCATTCCATTCCATTCCATTCCATTCCAATCCAGTCCATTCTACTCGGGTTGATTTGATTCCATTCCATTCCATTCCATTCCATTCCATTCCATTCCATTCGATTCCATTCCATTCCATTCCATTCCATTCCATTCGATTCCATTCCATTCCATTCCAATCCATTCCATTCAACTCGGGTTGATTTGATTCCATTCCATTCCATTCCATTCCATTCCATTCCATTCCATTCAATTCCATTCGATTCCATTCCATTCCATTCCATTAAATTCCATTCCATTCCATTCCATTCCATTCCATTCCATTCCATTCCATTCCATTCCATTCCATTCCATTCCATTCCATTCCGTTCTACTCGGGTTGATTCCATTCCATTCCATTCCATTCCATTCCATTCCATTCCATTCCATTCCATTCCATTCCATTCGATTCCATTCAATTCCATTCCATTCCATTCCGTTCCATTCCAATCCATTCCATTCTACTCGGGTTTATTCCATTCCATTCCATTCCATTCCATTCCATTCCATTCCATTCCATTCCATTCCATTCCATTCCATTCCATTTCATTCCATTCCATTCGATTCCATTCCATTCCATTTCATTCCATTCCATTCCAGTCCATTCCATTCTACTCGGGTTGATTCCATTCCATTCCGTTCCATTCCATTCCATTCCATTCCAGTCCATTCCAATCCATTCCATTCTACTCGGGTTGATTCCATTCCATTCCATTACATTACATTCCAATCCATTCCATTCTACTCGGGTTGATTCCATACCATTCCATTCCATTCCATTCCATTCCATTCCATTCCATTCCATTCCATTCCATTCCATTCCATTAAATTTTATTCCATTCCATTCCATTCCATTCCTTTCCTTTCCATTCCATTCCATTCCATTCCATTACGTTCTACTCGGGTTGATTTCATTCCATTCCATTCCATTCCATTCCAATTCTTACCATTCCATTCGATTCCATTCCATTCCATTTCAATCCATTCCATTCTACTCGGGTTGATTCCATTCCATTCCATTTGATTCCATTCCATTCCATTCCATTCCATTCCATTCCATTCTGTCCTACTCGTGTTGATTTCATTCTATTCCATTCCATTCCATTCCCTTCCATTCCATTCCATTCAATTCCATTCGATTCCAATCCATTCCATTCCATTAAATTCCATTCCATTCCATTCCATTCCATTCAATTCCATTCCATTCCATTCCCTTCCATTCCGTTCTACTCGGGTTGATTCCATTCCATTCCATTCCATTCCATTCCATTCCATTCGATTCCATTCCATTCCATTCCATTCCAATCCATTCCATTCCAATCCATTCCATTCTACTCGGGTAGATTCCATTCCATTACATTCCTTTCCATTCCATTCCATTCCATTCCATTCCATTCCATTCCATTCGATTCCATTCGATTCCATTCCATTCCATTCCATTAAATTCCATTCCATTCCATTCCATTCCATTCCATTCCATTCCATTCCATTCCATTCCATTCCATTCCATTCTACTCGGGTTGATTCCATTCCATTCCATTCCATTCCATTCCATTCCATTCAATTCCATACCATTCCATTCCATTCCATTCCATTGCATTCCAATCCATTCCATTCTACTCGGGTTGATTTGATTCCATTCCATTCCATTCCATTCCATTTCATTCCATTCCATTCGATTCCATTCCATTCCAATCCATTCCATTCCATTTCATTCCATTCCATTCCATTCCATTCGATTCGATTCCATTCCATTCCATTCCGTTCCATTCCTTTCTATTCGATTCCATTCCATTCCATTCCATTCCATTCCATTCCATTCCATTCCATTCCATTCCATTCCATTCCGTTCTACTCGGGTTCATTCCATTCCATTCCATTCCATTGCATTCTATTCCATTGAATTCCCTTCCTTTCTATTCCATTCCATTCCATTCCATTCCATTCCGTTCTACTCGGGTTGATTCCATTCCATTCCATTCCATTCCATTCCATTCCATTCCATTCCATTCCATTCCATTCCATTCCATTCCATTCGATTCCATTCGATTCCATTCCATTCCATTCCATTCCTTTCCAATCCATTCCATTCTACTCGGGTTCATTCCATTCCATTCCGTTCCATTCCATTCCATTCCATTCCATTCCATTCCATTCCATTCCATTCCATTCGGTTCCATTCGGTTCCATTCGATTCCATTCCATTTCAATCCATTCCATTCCATTCCGTTCCGTTCCGTTCCGTTTCGTTCGTTCCGTTCTATTCGGGTTGATTCCATTCTATTCCACTCCATTCCATTCGATTCTATTGGTTTCCATTCGATTCCATTCCATTCCATTCCATTCTATTCTATTGAATTCCATTCCATTCCATTCCATTCAATTGTATTCCAATCCATTCCTTTCTACTCGGGTTGATTCCTTTCCATTCCATTCCGTTCCACTCCATTCCATTCCTTTCCATTCCATTCCATTTCATTGCATTTCAATCCATTCCATACTACTCGGGTTGATTCCATTCCATTCCATTCCATTCCATTCCATTCCAATCCTTTCCATTCTACTCGGGTTGATTCCATTCCATTCCTTTCCATTACATTCCATTCCATTCCATTCCATTCCATTCCATTCCGTTCCGTTCCATTCCATTCTATTCCATTCCATTCCATTCCATTCCGTTCTACTCGGGTTGATTCCATTCCATTCCATTCCATTCCATTCCGTTCCATTCCATTCCATTCGATTCCATTCCAATCCATTCCATTCCAATCCATTCCATTCTACTCTGGTAGATTCCATTCCATTCCATTCCATTCCATTCCATTCCATTCCATTCCATTCCATTAAATTCCATTTGATTCCATTCGATTCCATTCCATTCCATTCCATTCCAATCCATTCCATTCTACTCGGGTTGATTCCATTCCATTCCATTCCATTCCACTCCAATCCATTCCATTCCATTCCATTCCATTCCATTCCATTCCATTCCATTCCATTCTACTCGGGTTGATTCCATTCCATTCCATTCCATTCCATTCCATTCCATTCCATTCCATTCCATTTCTTTCCATTCCATTCAATTCCATTCCATTCCATTCCATTCCATTCTATACCATTCCATTCCATTCGATTCCATTCGATTCCATTCCATTCCATTCCATTCCATTCCATTAAATTCCATTCCATTCCATTCCATTCCATTCCATTCCATTCCATTCCATTCCATTCCATTCCATTCCATTCCATTCCGTTCTACTCGGGTTGATTCCATTCCATTCCATTCCATTCCATTCCATTCCATTCCATTCCATTCCATTCGATTCCATTCAATTCCATTCCATTCCATTCCGTTCCATTCCAATCCATTCCATTCTACTCGGGTTTATTCCATTCCATTTCATTCCATTACATTCCATTCCATTCCATTCCATTCCATTCCGTTCTACTCGGGTTGATTCCATTCCATTCCATTCCATTCCATTCCATTCCATTCCATTCCATTCCATTCGATTCCATTCAATTCCATTCCATTCCATTCCGTTCCATTCCAATCCATTCCATTCTACTCGGGTTTATTCCATTCCATTTCATTCCATTACATTCCATTCCATTCCATTCCATTCCAATCCATTCCATTCTACTCGGGTTGATTCCATTCCATTCCATTCCATTCCATTCCATTCCATTCCATTCCGTTCCATTCCAATCCATTCCATTCTACTCGGGTTGATTCCATTCCATTCCATTCCATTCCATTCCATTCCATTCCATTCCAATCCATTCCATTCTACTCGGGGTGATTCCATTCCATTCCATTCCATTCCATTCCATTCCATTCCATTCCATTCCAATCCATTCCATTCAACTCGGGTTGATTCCATTCAATTCCATTCCATTCCATTCCATTCCATTAAATTTTATTCCATTCCATTCCATTCCATTCCTTTCCATTCCATTCCATTCCATTACGTTCTACTCGGGTTGATTTCATTCCATTCCATTCCATTCCATTCCATTCCATTCCATTCCATTCCATTCCATTCCATTCCTTTTGATTCCGTACGATTCCATTCCATTCCATTCCATTCCAATCCATTCCGTTCTACTCGGGTTGATTCCATTCCATCCCATTCCATTCCATTCCATTCCATTCCATTCCATTTCAATCCATTCCATTCTCCTCAAGTTGATTCCATTCCATTCCATTCCATTCCATTCCATTCCATTCCATTCCATTCCATTCCATTCCATTCCAGTCCATTCCAATCCATTCCATTCTACTCGGGTTGATTCCATTCCATTCCATTCCATTCCATTCCATTCCATTCCATTCCATTCCATTCCATTCCTTTCGATTCCATTCCATTCCATTCAATTCCATTCCATTCCATTCCATTCCATTCCATTCCATTCTATTGCATTCCATTCCATTCCATTCCATTCTGTTCTACTCGGGTTGATTCCAATCTATTCCATTCCATTCCATTCCGTTACATTCCATTCCATTCCATTCCATTCCATTCCGTTCCATTCCATTCCATTCCATTCCAGTCCATTCCAATCCATTCCATTCTACTCGGGTTGATTCCATTCCATTCCATTCCATTCCATTCCATTCCAATCCATTCCATTCTACTTGTGTTGATTCCATTCCATTCCATTCCATTCCATTCCATTCCATTCCATTCCATTCCATTCCATTCCATTCGGTTCCATTCCATTCCATTCCATTCCATTCCATTCCATTAAATTTTATTCCATTCCATTCCATTCCATTCCTTTCCTTTCCATTCCATTCCATTCCATTCCATTACGTTGTACTCTGGTTGATTTCATTCCATTCCATTCCATTCCATTCCATTCCATTACATTACATTCCATTCCACTCGATTCCATTCCATTCCATTCCATTCCATTCCATTCCATTCCATTCCAATCCATTCCGTTCTACTCGGGTTGATTCCATTCCATTCCATTCCATTCCATTCCATTCCATTTCAATCCATTCCATTCTACTCGGGTTGATTCCATTCCATTCCATTCCATTCCATTCCATTCCATTCCATTCCATTCCATTCCAATCCATTCCATTCTACTCGGGTTGATTCCATTCCATTCCATTCAATTCCATTCCATTCCATTCCATTCCATTCCATTCCATTCCATTCCATTCCATTCCATTCCAATCCATTCCATTCAACTCGGGTTGATTCCATTCAATTCCATTCCATTCCATTCCATTCCATTCCATTAAATTTTATTCCATTCCATTCCATTCCATTCCTTTCCATTCCATTCCATTCCATTCCATTCCATTCCATTACGTTCTACTCGGGTTGATTTCATTCCATTCCATTCCATTCCATTCAATTCCATTCCATTCCATTCCATTCCTTTCGATTCCATACGATTCCATTCCATTCCATTCCATTCCAATCCATTCCGTTCTACTCGGGTTGATTCCATTCCATTCCATTCCATTCCATTCCATTCTATACCATTCCATTCCATTCGATTCCATTCGATTCCATTCGATTCCATTCCATTCCATTCCATTAAATTCCATTCCATTCCATTCCATTCTACTCGGGTTTATTCCATTCCATTTCATTCCATTCCATTCCATTCCATTCCATTCCATTCCATTCCATTCCATTCCAATCCATTCCATTCTACTCGAGTTGATTCCATTCCATTCCATTCCATTCCATTCCATTCCATTCCATTCCATTCCGTTCCATTCCAATCCATTCCATTCTACTCGGGTTGATTCCATTCCATTCCATTCCATTCCATTCCATTCCATTCCATTCCATTCCATTCCATTCCATTCCAATCCATTCCATTCTACTCGGGTTGACTCCATTCCATTCCTTTCCATTCCATTCCATTCCATTCCATTCCATTCCATTCCATTCCATTCAACTCGGGTTGATTCCATTCAATTCCATTCCATTCCATTCCATTCCATTAAATTTTATTCCATTCCATTCCATTCCATTCCTTTCCATTCCATTCCATTCCATTACGTTCTACTCGGGTTGATTTCATTCCATTCCATTCCATTCCATTCCATTCCATTCCATTCCATTCCATTCCATTCTATTGCATTCCATTCCATTCCATTCCATTCTGTTCTACTCGGGTTGATTCCAATCTATTCCATTCCATTCCATTCCGTTACATTCCATTCCATTCCATTCCATTCCATTCCGTTCCATTCCATTCCATTCCATTCCAGTCCATTCCAATCCATTCCATTCTACTCGGGTTGATTCCATTCCATTCCATTCCATTCCATTCCATTCCATTCCAATCCATTCCATTCTACTTGTGTTGATTCCATTCCATTCCATTCCATTCCATTCCATTCCATTCCATTCCATTCGGTTCCATTCCATTCCATTCCATTCCATTCCATTCCATTAAATTTTATTCCATTCCATTCCATTCCATTCCTTTCCTTTCCATTCCATTCCATTCCATTCCATTACGTTGTACTCGGGTTGATTTCATTCCATTCCATTCCATTCCATTCCATTCCATTACATTACATTCCATTCCACTCGATTCCATTCCATTCCATTCCATTCCATTCCATTCCAATCCATTCCGTTCTACGCGGGTTGATTCCATTCCATTCCATTCCATTCCATTCCATTCCATTCCATTCCATTCCATTCCAATCCATTCCATTCTACTCGGGTTGATTCCATTCCATTCCATTCCATTCCATTCCATTCCATTCCATTCCATTCCATTCCATTCCAATCCATTCCATTCAACTCGGGTTGATTCCATTCAATTCCATTCCATTCCATTCCATTCCATTCCATTAAATTTTATTCCATTCCACTCCATTCCATTCCTTTCCATTCCATTCCATTCCATTCCATTCCATTACGTTCTACTCGGGTTGATTTCATTCCATTCCATTCCATTCCATTCAATTCCATTCCATTCCATTCCATTCCTTTCGATTCCATACGATTCCATTCCATTCCATTCCATTCCAATCCATTCCGTTCTACTCGGGTTGATTCCATTCCATTCCATTCCATTCCATTCCATTCTATACCATTCCATTCCATTCGATTCCATTCGATTCCATTCGATTCCATTCCATTCCATTCCATTAAATTCCATTCCATTCCATTCCATTCCATTCCATTCCATTACATTACATTCCATTCCATTCCATTCCATTCCGTTCTACTCGGGTTGATTCCATTCCATTCCATTCCATTCCATTCCATTCCATTCCATTCCATTCCATTCCATTCCATTCCATTCCATTCCATTCCATTCCATTCCATTCGATTCCATTCAATTCCATTCCATTCCATTCCATTCCAATCCAGTCCATTCTACTCGGGTTGATTTGATTCCATTCCATTCCATTCCATTCCATTCCATTCCATTCCATTCCATTCCATTCCATTCCATTCCATTCCATTCCAATCCATTCCATTCAACTCGGGTTGATTTGATTCCATTCCATTCCATTCCATTCCATTCGATTCCATTCGATTCCATTCCATTCCATTCCATTAAATTCCATTCCATTCCATTCCAGTCCATTCCATTCCATTCCATTCCATTCCATTCCATTCCGTTCTACTCGGGTTGATTCCATTCCATTCCATTCCATTCCATTCCATTCCATTCCATTCCATTCCACTCCATTCCATTCCATTCGATTCCATTCAAATCCATTCCATTCCATTCCGTTCCATTCCAATCCATTCCATTCTACTCGGGTTTATTCCATTCCATTTCATTCCATTCCATTCCATTCCATTCCATTCCATTCCAATCCATTCCATTCTACTCGGGTTGATTCCATTCCATTCCATTCCATTCCATTCCATTCCATTCCATTCCGTTCCATTACAATCCATTCCATTCTACTCGGGTTGATTCCATTCCATTCCATTCCATTCCATTCCATTCCATTCCATTCCATTCCATTCCAATCCATTCCATTCTACTCGGGTTGATTCCATTCCATTCCATTCCATTCCATTCCATTCCATTCCATTCCATTCCATTCCAATCCATTCCATTCAACTCGGGTTGATTCCATTCCATTCCATTCCATTCCATTCCATTCCACTAAATTTTATTCCATTCCATTCCATTCCATTCCTTTCCATTCCATTCCATTCCATTACGTTCTACTCGGGTTGATTTCATTCCATTCCATTCCATTCCATTCCATTCCATTCCATTCCATTCCATTCCATTCCTTTCGATTCCATACGATTCCATTCCATTCCATTCCATTCCAATCCATTCCGTTCTACTCGGGTTGATTCCATTCCATCCCATTCCATTCCATTCCATTCCATTCCATTTCAATCCATTCCATTCTCCTCGTGTTGATTCCATTCCATTCCATTCCATTCCATTCCATTCCATTCCATTCCATTCCATTCCATTCCATTCCATTCCATTCCAGTCCATTCCAATCCATTCCATTCTACTCGGGTTGATTCCATTCCATTCCATTCCATTCCATTCCATTCCATTCCATTCCTTTCCATTCCATTCCTTTCGATTCCATTCCATTGCATTCCATTCCATTCCATTCCATTCCATTCCATTCCATTCCATTCCATTCCATTCTATTGCATTCCATTCCATTCCATTCCATTCTGTTCTACTCGTGTTGATTCCAATCTATTCCTTTCCATTCCATTCCGTTACATTCCATTCCATTCCATTCCATTCCATTCCGTTCCATTCCATTCCATTCCATTCCAGTCCATTCCAATCCATTCCATTCTACTCGGGTTGATTCCATTCCATTCCATTCCATTCCATTCCATTCCATTCCAATCCATTCCATTCTACTTGTGTTGATTCCATTCCATTCCATTCCATTCCATTCCATTCCATTCCATTCCATTCGGTTCCATTCCATTCCATTCCATTCCATTCCATTAAATTTTATTCCATTCCATTCCATTCCATTCCTTTCCTTTCCATTCCATTCCATTCCATTCCATTACGTTGTACTCGGGTTGATTCCATTCCATTCCATTCCATTCCATTCCATTCCATTCCATTCCATTTCAATCCATTCCATTCTACTCGGGTTGATTCCATTCCATTCCATTCCATTCCATTCCATTCCATTCCATTCCATTCCATTCCATTCCATTCCAATCCATTCCATTCTACTCGGGTTGATTCCATTCCATTCCATTCCATTCCATTCCATTCCATTCCATTCCATTCCATTCCAATCCATTCCATTCAACTCGGGTTGATTCCATTCAATTCCATTCCATTCCATTCCATTCCATTCCATTAAATTTTATTCCATTCCATTCCATTCCATTCCATTCCTTTCCATTCCATTCCATTCCATTCCATTCCATTCCATTACGTTCTACTCGGGTTGATTTCATTCCATTCCATTCCATTCCATTCAATTCCATTCCATTCCATTCCATTCCTTTCGATTCCATACGATTCCATTCCATTCCATTCCATTCCAACCCATTCCGTTCTACTCGGGTTGATTCCATTCCATTCCATTCCATTCCATTCGATTCCATTCCATTCCATTTCAATCCATTCCATTCTAATCGGGTTGATTCCATTCCATTCCATTCCATTCCATTCCATTCCATTCCATTCCATTCCATTCCATTCCATTCCAGTCCATTCCTATCCATTCCATTCTACTCGGGTTGATTCCATTCCGTTCCATTCCATTCCATTCCATTCCATTCCATTCCATTCCTTTCGATTCCATTCCATTCCATTCCATTCCATTCCATTCCATTCCATTCCATTCCATTCCATTCCATTCCATTCTATTGCATTCCATTCCATTCCATTCCATTCCGTTCTACTCGGGTTGATTCCAATCTATTCCATTCCATTCCATTCCGTTACATTCCATTCCATTCCATTCCATTCCATTCCGTTCCATTCCATTCCATTCCATTCCAGTCCATTCCAATCCATTCCATTCTACTCGGGTTGATTCCATTCCATTCCATTCCATTCCATTCCATTCCATTCCATTCCATTACATTCCATTCCAATCCATTCCATTCTACTCGGGTTGATTCCATTCCATTCCATTCCATTCCATTCCATTCCATTCCATTCCATTCCATTCCATTCCATTCGATTCCATTCCATTCCATTCCATTCCATTCCATTCCATTCCATTAAATTTTATTCCATTCCATTCCATTCCATTCCTTTCCTTTCCATTCCATTCCATTCCATTCCATTCCATTCCATTCCATTCCATTCCATTCCAATCCATTCCGTTCTACTCGGGTTGATTCCATTCCATTCCATTCCATTCCATTCCATTCCATTCCATTCCATTCCATTCCATTCCATTCCATTCCATTCCTTTCGATTCCATTCCATTCCATTCCATTCCATTCCATTCCTTTCGATTCCATTCCATTCCATTCCATTCCATTCCATTCCATTCCATTCCATTCCATTCCATTCCATTCTATTGCATTCCATTCCATTCCATTCCATTCCGTTCTACTCGGGTTGATTCCAATCTATTCCATTCCATTGCATTCCGTTACATTCCATTCCATTCCATTCCATTCCATTCCGTTCCATTCCATTCCATTCCATTCCAGTCCATTCCAATGCATTCCATTCTACTCGGGTTGATTCCATTCCATTCCATTCCATTCCATTCCATTCCATTCCATTACATTCCATTCCAATCCATTCCATTCTACTCGGGTTGATTCCATTCCATTCCATTCCATTCCATTCCATTCCATTCCATTCGATTCCATTCCATTCCATTCCATTCCATTAAATTTTATTCCATTCCATTCCATTCCATTCCTTTCCTTTCCATTCCATTCCATTCCATTCCATTCCATTCCATTCGATTCCATTCCATTCCATTCCATTCCAATCCATTCCGTTCTACTCGGGTTGATTCCATTCCATTCCATTCCATTCCATTCCATTCCATTCCATTCCATTCCATTCCATTCCGTTCCATTCCATTCCATTCCATTCCATTCCGTTCCATTCCATTCCATTCCATTCCATTCCTTTAAATTCCCTTCCATTCCATTCCATTCCATTAAATTCCATTGCATTCCATTCCATTCCATTCCGTTCTACTCGGGTTGATTCCATTCCATTCCATTCCATTCCATTCCATTCCATTCCATTGCATTCCATTCCATTCCATTCCATTCGATTCCGTTCGATTCCATTCCATTCCATTCCATTCCAAACCATTCCATTCTACTAGGGTTGATTCCATTCCATTCCATTCCATTCCATTCCATTCCATTCCATTCCATTCCATTCCATTCCATTCGATTCCATTCCATTCCATTCCAATCCATTCCATTCTACTCGGGTTGATTTGATTCCATTCCATTCCATTCCATTCCATTCCAGTCCAGTCCAGTGCATTCCAATCCATTCCATTCTACTCGGGTTGATTCCATTCCATTCCATTCCATTCCATTCCATTCCATTCCATTCCATTCCATTCCATTCCATTCCAATCCATTCCATTCTACTCGGGTTGATTCCATTCCATTCCATTCCATTCTATTCCACTCCATTCCATTTCATTCCATTCCATTCCATTTCATTCCATTCCATTCCATTCCATTCCATTCCATTCCATTCCATTCCATTCCATTCCAATCCATTCCATTCTACTCGGGTTGATTTGATTCCATTCCATTCCATTCCATTCCATTCCATTCCATTCCATTCCATTCCATTCCATTCCATTCCATTCCATTCCATTCCAGTCCATTCCAATCCATTCCATTCTACTCGGCTTGATTTGATTCCATTCCATTCCATTCCATTCCATTCCAGTCCATTCCAATCCATTCCATTCTTCTCGGGTTGATTCCATTCCATTCCATTCCATTCCATTCCATTCCATTCCATTCCATTCCGTTCTACTCTGGTTGAATTCATTCCTTTCCATTGCATTCCATTCCATTCCATTCCATTCTATGCCATTCGATTTCATTCCATTCCATTTCAATCGATTCCGTTCTACTCGGGTTGATTCCATTCCATTCCATTCCATTCCATTCCATTCCATTCCATTCCAGCCCATTCCAATCCATTCCATTCTACTCGGGTTGATTCCATTCGATTCCATTCCATTCCATTGGATTCCATTCCATTCCATTCCATTCCATTCCGTTCCATTCGATTCGATTCCATTCCATTCCATTCCATTCCATTCCATTCCATTCCATTCCATTCCATTCCATTCCATTCCTTTCCATTCCATTGGATTCCATTCCATTCCATTCCATTCCATTCCATTCCATTCCATTCCTTTCCATTCCATTCCATTCCATTCCGTTCCACTCGGGTTGATTCCATTCTATTCCATTCCATTCCATTCGATTCCATTCGATTCCATTCGATTCCATTCCATTCCATTCCATTAAATTTCATTCCATTCCATTCCATTCCATTCCATTCCATTCCATTCCATTCCGTTCGATTCCATTCCATTCCATTCCAATCCAATCCATTCCATTCTACTCCGGTTGATTCCATTGCATTCCATTCCATTCCATTCCATTCCATTCCGTTCCATTCCAATCCATTCCATTCTACTCGGGTTGATTCCATTCCATTCCATTCCATTCCATTCCATTCCAATCCATTCCATTCAACTCGGGTTGATTCCATTCAATTCCATTCCATTCCATTCCATTCCATTCCATTCCATTCCATTCCATTAAATTTTATTCCATTCCATTCCATTCCATTCCTTTCCATTCCATTCCATTCCATTACGTTCTACTCGGGTTGATTTCATTCCATTCCATTCCATTCCATTCCATTCCATTCCATTCCATTCCATTCCATTCCATTCCATTCCATTCCATTTCAATCCATTCCATTCTACTCGGGTTGATTCCATTCCATTCCATTCCATTCCATTCCATTCCATTCCATTCAATTCCATTCCATTCCATTCCAGTCAATTCCAATCCATTCCATTCTACTCGGGTTGATTCCATTCCATTCCATTCCATTCCATTCCATTCCATTCCATTCCATTCCATTCCTTTCAATTCCATTCCATTCCATTCCATTCCATTCCATTCCATTCCATTCCATTCCATTCTATTGCATTCCATTCCATTCCATTCCATTCCGTTCTACTCGGGTTGATTCCAATCTATTCCATTCCATTCTATTCCGTTACATTCCATTCCATTCCATTCCATTCCATTCCGTTCCATTCCATTCCATTCCATTCCAGTCCATTCCAATCCATTCCATTCTACTCGGGTTGATTCCATTCCATTCCATTCCATTCCATTACATTCCATTCCAATCCATTCCATTCTACTTGGGTTGATACCATTCCATTCCATTCCATTCCATTCCATTCCATTCCATTCCATTCGATTCCATTCCATTCCATTAAATTTTATTCCATTCCATTCCATTCCATTCCTTTCCTTTCCATTCCATTCCATTCCATTCCATTACGTTCTACTCGGGTTGATTTCATTCCATTCCTTTCCATTCCATTCCATTCCATTCCATTCCATTCCATTCCAATCCATTCCGTTCTACTCGGGTTGATTCCATTCCATTCCATTCCATTCCATTCGATTCCATTCCATTCCATTTCAATCCATTCCATTCTACTCGGGTTGATTCCATTCCATTCCATTCCATTCCATTCCATTCCATTCCATTCCATTCCATTCCATTCCATTCCACTCGATTCCATTCCATTCCATTCCGTTCTACTCGGGTTGATTCTATTCCATTCCATTCCATTCCATTCCATTCCATTCCATTCCATTCCAGTCCATTCCAATCCATTCCATTCTACTCGGGTTTGATTCCATTCCGTTCCATTCCATTCCATTCCATTCCATTCCATTCCATTCCATTCCATTCCTTTCGATTCCATTCCATTCCATTCCATTCCATTCCATTCCATTCCATTCCATTCCATTCCATTCCATTCTATTGCATTTCATTCCATTCCATTCCATTACGTTCTTCTCGGGTTGATTCCAATCTATTCCATTCCATTCCATTCCGTTACATTCCATTCCATTCCATTCCATTCCATTCCATTCCGTTCCATTCCATTCCATTCCATTCCAGTCCATTCCAATCCTTTCCATTCTACTCGGGTTGATTCCATTCCATTCCATTCCATTCCATTCCATTCCATTCCATTCCATTCCAATCCATTCCATTCTACTCGGGTTGATTCCATTCCATTCCATTCCATTCCATTCCATTCCATTCCATTCCATTCCATTAAATTTTATTCCATTCCATTCCATTCCATTCCTTTCCATTCCATTCCATTCCATTACGTTCTACTCGGGTTGATTTCATTCCGTTCCATTCCATTCCATTCCATTCCATTCCATTCCATTCCAATCGATTCCATTCCATTCGTTTCGATTCCATACGATTCCATTCCATTCCATTCCATTCCAATCCATTCCGTTCTACTCGGGTTGATTCCATTCCATTCCATTCCATTCCATTCGATTCCATTCCATTCCATTTCAATCCATTCCATTCTACTCGGGTTGATTCCATTCCATTCCATTCCATTCCATTCCATTCCATTCCATTCCATTCCATTCGATTCCATTCCATTCCATTCCGTTCTACTCGGGATGATTCTATTCCATTCCATTAAATTCCATTCCATTCCATTCCATTCCATTCCATTCCATTCCATTCCAGTCCATTCCAATCCATTCCATTCTACTGGGATTGATTCCATTCCGTTCCATTCCATTCCATTCCATTCCATTCCATTCCATTCCATTCCTTTCGATTCCATTCCATTCCATTCCATTCCATTCCATTCCATTCCATTCCATTCCATTCCATTCCATTCCATTCTATTGCATTCCATTCCATTCCATTCCATTCCGTTCTACTCGGGTTGATTCCAATCTATTCCATTCCATTCCATTCCGTTACATTCCATTCCATTCCATTCCATTCCATTCCATTCCGTTCCATTCCATTCCATTCCATTCCAGTCCATTCCAATCCATTCCATTCTACTCGGGTTGATTCCATTCCATTCCATTCCATTCCATTCCATTCCATTCCATTCCATTCCATTCCATTCCATTCCATTTGATTCCATTCGTTTCCATTCCATTCCATTCCATTCCAATCCATTCCATTCTACTCGGGTTGATTCCATTCCATTCCATTCCATTCCATTCCATTCCATTCCATTCCATTCCATTCCAATCCATTCCATTCTACTCGGGTTGATTCCATTCCATTCCATTCCATTCCATTCCATTCCATTCAATTCCATTCCATTCCATTCCATTCCATTCTATACCATTCCATTCCATTCGATTCCATTCGATTCCATTCGATTCCATTCCATTCCATTCCATTAAATTCCATTCCATTCCATTCCATTCCATTCCATTCCATTCCATTCCATTCCATTCCATTCCATTCCATTCCATTCCATTCCATTCCGTTCTACTCGGGTTGATTCCATTCCATTCCATTCCATTCCATTCCATTCCATTCCATTCGATTCGATTCGATTCCATTCAATTCCATTCCATTCCATTCCATTCCAATCCAGTCCATTCTACTCGGGTTGATTTGATTCCATTCCATTCCATTCCATTCCATTCCATTCCATTCCATTCCATTCCATTCCATTCCATTCCATTCCATTCCATTCCAATCCATTCCATTCAACTCGGGTTGATTTGATTCCATTCCATTCCATTCCATTCGATTCCATTCGATTCCATTCCATTCCATTCCATTAAATTCCATTCCATTCCATTCCATTCCATTCCATTCCATTCCATTCCATTCCATTCCATTCCATTCCATTCCGTTCTACTCGGGTTGATTCCATTCCATTCCATTCCATTCCATTCCATTCCATTCCATTCCATTCGATTCCATTCAATTCAATTCCATTCCATTCCATTCCAATCCAGTCCATTCTACTCGGGTTGATTTGATTCCATTCCATTCCATTCCATTCCATTCCATTCCATTCCATTCCATTCCATTCCATTCCATTCGATTCCATTCCATTCCATTCCAATCCATTCCATTCAACTCGGGTTGATTTGATTCCATTCCATTCCATTCCATTCCATTCCATTCCATTCCATTCCATTCCATTCCAGTCCATTCCAATCCATTCCATTCTACTCGGGTTGATTCCATTCCATTCCATTCCATTCCATTCCATTCCAATCCATTCCATTCTACACGGGTTGATTCCATTCCATTCCATTCCATTCTATTCCACTCCATTCCATTTCATTCCTTTCCATTCCATTCCATTCCATTCCAATCCATTCCATTCTTCTCTGGTTTATTCCATTCCATTCCATTCCATTCCATTCCATTCCATTCCATTCCATTCCATTCCATTCCATTCCAATCCATTCCATTCTACTCGGGTTGATTCCATTCCGTTCCTTTCCATTCCATTCCATTCCATTCCATTCCGTTCCATTCCATTCCATTCCATTCCATTCGTTTCCATTCCTTTCCATTCCATTCCATTCCATTCCATTCCATTCCGTTCTACTCGGGTTGATCCCATTCTATTCCATTCCATTCCATTCGATTCCATTCGATTCCATTCCACTCCATTCCATTAAATTCCATTCCATTCCATTCCATTCCGTTCCATTCCATTACGTTCTACTCGTTTAGATTTCATTCTATTCCATTCCATTCCATTCCATTCCTTTCCATTCCATTCCATTCCATTCGATTCCATTCGATTTGATTCCATTCCATTCCATTCCAATCCATTCCGTTCTACTCGGGTTGATTCCATTCCATTCCATTCCATTCCATTCCATTCCATTCCATTCCATTCCTTTCAATTCCATTCCATTCCATTCCATTCCATTCCATTCCATTCTATTGCATTCCATTCCATTCCATTCCATTCCGTTCTACTCGGGTTGATTCCAATCTATTCCATTCCATTCTATTCCGTTACATTCCATTCCATTCCATTCCATTCCATTCCGTTCCATTCCATTCCATTCCATTCCAGTCCATTCCAATCCATTCCATTCTACTCGGGTTGATTCCATTCCATTCCATTCCATTCCATTACATTCCATTCCAATCCATTCCATTCTACTTGGGTTGATATCATTCCATTCCATTCCATTCCATTCCATTCCATTCCATTCCATTCGATTCCATTCCATTCCATTAAATTTTATTCCATTCCATTCCATTCCATTCCTTTCCTTTCCATTCCATTCCATTCCATTCCATTACGTTCTACTCGGGTTGATTTCATTCCATTCCATTCCATTCCATTCGATTCCATTCCATTCCATTTCAATCCATTCCATTCTACTCGGGTTGATTCCATTCCATTCCATTCCATTCCATTCCATTCCATTCCATTCCATTCCATTCCATTCCATTCCACTCGATTCCATTCCATTCCATTCCGTTCTACTCGGGTTGATTCTATTCCATTCCATTCCATTCCATTCCATTCCATTCCATTCCATTCCATTCCATTCCATTCCATTCCATTCTATACCATTCCATTCCATTCGATTCCATTCGATTCCATTCGATTCCATTCCATTCCATTCCGTTCTACTCGGGTTGATTCCATTCCATTCCATTCCATTCCATTCCATTCCATTCCATTCCAATCCAGTCCATTCTACTCGGGTTGATTTGATTCCATTCCATTCCATTCCATTCCATTCCATTCCATTCCATTCCATTCCATTCCATTCCATTCCATTCCATTCCGTTCGATTCCATTCCATTCCATTCCATTAAATTCCATTCCATTCCATTCCATTCCATTCCATTCCATTCCATTCCATTCCATTCCATTCCATTCCATTCCATTCCGTTCTACTCGGGTTGATTCCATTCCATTCCATTCCATTCCATTCCATTCCATTCCATTCCATTCCATTCAATTCCATTCCATTCCATTCCATTCCAATCCAGTCCATTCTACTCGGGTTGATTTGATTCCATTCCATTCCATTCCATTCCATTCCATTCCATTCCATTCCATTCCATTCCATTCCATACCATTCCAATCCATTCCATTCAACCCGGGTTGATTTGATTCCATTCCATTCCATTCCATTCCATTCCATTCCATTCCATTCCAGTCCATTCCAATCCATTCCATTCTACTCGGGTTGATTCCATTCCATTCCATTCCATTCCATTCCATTCCATTCCAATCCATTCCATTCTACTCGGGTTGATTCCATTCCATTCCATTCCATTCTATTCCACTCCATTCCATTTCATTCCTTTCCATTCCATTCCATTCCATTCCAATCCATTCCATTCTTCTCTGGTTTATTCCATTCCATTCCATTCCATTCCATTCCATTCCATTCCATTCCATTCCATTCCATTCCAATCCATTCCATTCTACTCGGGTTGATTCCATTCCGTTCCTTTCCATTCCATTCCATTCCATTCCATTCCGTTCCATTCCATTCCATTCCACTCCATTCGTTTCCATTCCTTTCCATTCCATTCCATTCCATTCCATTCCATTCCGTTCTACTCGGGTTGATCCCATTCTATTCCATTCCATTCCATTCCATTCCATTCCATTACATTCCATTCCAATCCATTCCATTCTACTTGGGTTGATATCATTCCATTCCATTCCATTCCATTCCATTCCATTCCATTCGATTCCATTCCATTCCATTAAATTTTATTCCATTCCATTCCATTCCATTCCTTTCCTTTCCATTCCATTCCAT
>NC_073241.2:17615000-17630000 GCF_029281585.2 Gorilla gorilla gorilla
TTCCATTCCATTCCATTCCATTCCTTTCGATTCCATACGATTCCATTCCATTCCATTCAATTCCAATCCATTCCGTTCTACTCGGGTTGATTCCATTCCATTCCATTCCATTCCATTCGATTCCATTCCATTCCATTTCAATCCATTCCATTCTACTCGGGTTGATTCCATTCCATTGCATTCCATTCCATTCCATTCCATTCCATTCCATTCCATTCCATTCGATTCCATTCCATTCCATTCCGTTCTACTCGGGTTGATTCTATTCCATTCCATTCCATTCCATTCCATTCCATTCCATTCCATTCCATTCCATTCCAGTCCATTCCAATCCATTCCATTCTACTGCGTTTGATTCCATTCCGTTCCATTCCATTCCATTCCATTCCATTCCATTCCATTCCATTCCTTTCGATTCCATTCCATTCCATTCCATTCCATTCCATTCCATTCTATTGCATTCCATTCCATTCCATTCCATTCCGTTCTACTCGGGTTGATTCCAATCTATTCCATTCCATTCCATTCCGTTACATTCCATTCAATTCCATTCCATTCCATTCCATTCCGTTCCATTCCATTCCATTCCATTCCAGTCCATTCCAATCCATTCCATTCTACTCGGGTTGATTCCATTCCATTCCATTCCATTCCATTCCATTCCATTCCATTCCATTCCATTCGATTCCATTCCATTCCATTCCATTCCATTCCATTCCATTCCATTCCATTCCATTCCATTCCATTCCATTCCATTAAATTTTATTCCATTCCATTCCATTCCATTCCTTTCCTTTCCATTCCATTCCATTCCATTCCATTACGTTCTACTCGGGTTGATTTCATTCCATTCCATTCCATTCCATTCCATTCCATTCCATTCCATTCCATTCCATTCGATTCAATTCCATTTCATTTCAATCCATTCCATTCTACTCGGGTTGATTCCATTCCATTCCATTTGATTCCATTCCATTCCATTCCATTCCAATCCATTCCATTCTACTCGGGTTCATTCCATTCCATTCCATTCCATTCCATTCCATTCCATTCCATTCCATTCCATTCCATTCCATTCGGTTCCATTCGGTTCCATTCGATTCCATTCCATTTCAATCCATTCCATTCCATTCAGTTCCGTTCCGTTCCGTTTCGTTCGTTCCGTTCTATTCGGGTTGATTCCATTCTATTCCACTCCATTCCATTCGATTCCATTGGTTTCCATTCGATTCCATTCCATTCCATTCCATTCTATTCTATTGAATTCCATTCCATTCCATTCCATTGTATTCCAATCCATTCCTTTCTACTTGGGTTGATTCCATTCCATTCCATTCCGTTCCACTCCATTCCATTCCTTTCCATTCCATTCCATTTCATTGCATTTCAATCCATTCCATTCTACTCGGGTTGATTCCATTCCATTCCATTCCATTCCATTCCATTCCATTCCAATCCATTCCATTCTACTCGGGTTGATTCCATTCCATTCCTTTCCATTCCATTCCATTCCATTCCATTCCATTCCATTCCATTCCGTTCCATTCCATTCCATTACATTCCATTCCATTCCATTCCGTTCTACTCGGGTTGATTCCATTCCATTCCATTCCATTCCATTCCATTCCATTCCATTCCATTCCATTCCATTCGATTCCATTCCAATCCATTCCATTCCAATCCATTCCATTCTACTCGGGTAGATTCCATTCCATTCCATTCCACTCCATTCCATTCCATTCCATTCCATTCCATTTGATTCCATTCGATTCCATTCCATTCCATTCCATTCCAATCCATTCCATTCTACTCGGGTTGATTCCATTCCATTCCATTCCATTCCATTCCATTCCATTCCAATCCATTCCATTCTACTCGGGTTTTTTCCATTCCATTCCATTCCATTCCATTCCATTCAATTCCATTCCATTCCATTCCATTCCTTTCTATACCATTCCATTCCATTCGATTCCATTCGATTCCATTCGATTCCATTCCATTCCATTCCATTAAATTCCATTCCATTCCATTCCATTCCATTCCATTCCATTACATTCCATTCCATTCCATTCCATTCCATTCCGTACTACTCGGGTTGATTCCATTCCATTCCATTCCATTCCATTCCATTCCATTCCATTCCATTCGATTCGATTCCATTCAATTCCATTCCATTCCATTCCATTCCAATCCAGTCCATTCTACTCGGGTTGATTTGATTCCATTCCATTCCATTCCATTCCATTCCATTCCATTCCATTCCATTCCATTCCATTCCATTCCATTCCATTCCATTCTGTTCGATTCCATTCCATTCCATTCCAATCCATTCAAATCAACTCGGGTTGATTTGATTCCATTCCATTCCATTCCATTCCATTCCATTCGATTCCATTCGATTCTATTCCATTCCATTCCATTAAATTCCATTCCATTCCATTCCATTCCATTCCATTCCATTCCATTCCATTCCATTCCATTCCATTCCATTCCGTTCTACTCGGGTTGATTCCATTGCATTCCATTATATTCCATTCCATTCCATTCCATTCCATTCCATTCAATTCCATTCCATTCCATTCCATTCCAATCCAGTCCATTCTACTCGGGTTGATTTGATTCCATTCCATTCCATTCCATTCCATTCCATTCCATTCCATTCCATTCCATTCCATTCCAATCCATTCCATTCAACCCGGGTTGATTTGATTCCATTCCATTCCATTCCATTCCATTCCATTCCATTCCATTCCATTCCAGTCCATTCCAATCCATTCCATTCTACTCGGGTTGATTCCATTCCATTCCATTCCATTCCATTCCATTCCATTCCAATCCATTCCATTCTACTCGGGTTGATTCCATTCCATTCCATTCCATTCTATTCCACTCCATTCCATTTCATTCCTTTCCATTCCATTCCATTCCATTCCAATCCATTCCATTCTTCTCTGGTTTATTCCATTCCATTCCATTCCATTCCATTCCATTCCATTCCATTCCATTCCATTCCAATCCATTCCATTCTACTCGGGTTGATTCCATTCCGATCCTTTCCATTCCATTCCATTCCATTCCATTCCGTTCCATTCCATTCCATTCCATTCCATTCGTTTCCATTCCGATCCTTTCCATTCCATTCCATTCCATTCCATTCCGTTCCATTCCATTCCATTCCATTCCATTCGTTTCCATTCCTTTCCATTCCATTCCATTCCATTCCATTCCATTCCGTTCTACTCGGGTTGATCCCATTCTATTCCATTCCATTCCATTCCATTCCATTCGATTCCATTCCACTCCATTCCATTAAATTCCATTCCATTCCATTCCATTCCGTTCCATTCCATTCCATTCCATTCCATTCCATTCCAATCCATTCCATTCAACTCGGGTTGATTTGATTCCATTCCATTCCATTCCATTCCATTCGATTCCATTCGATTCCATTCCATTCCATTCCATTAAATTCCATTCCATTCCATTCCAGTCCATTCCATTCCATTCCATTCCATTCCATTCCATTCCATTCCGTTCTACTCGGGTTGATTCCATTCCATTCCATTCCATTCCATTCCATTCCATTCCATTCCACTCCATTCCATTCCATTCGATTCCATTCAAATCCATTCCATTCCATTCCGTTCCATTCCAATCCATTCCATTCTACTCGGGTTTATTCCATTCCATTTCATTCCATTCCATTCCATTCCATTCCATTCCATTCCAATCCATTCCATTCTACTCGGGTTGATTCCATTCCATTCCATTCCATTCCATTCCATTCCATTCCATTCCATTCCGTTCCATTACAATCCATTCCATTCTACTCGGGTTGATTCCATTCCATTCCATTCCATTCCATTCCATTACATTCCATTCCATTCCAATCCATTCCGTTCTACTCGGGTTGATTCCATTCCATCCCATTCCATTCCATTCCATTCCATTCCATTTCAATCCATTCCATTCTCCTCGGGTTGATTCCATTCCATTCCATTCCATTCCATTCCATTCCATTCCATTCCATTCCATTCCATTCCATTCCAGTCCATTCCAATCCATTCCATTCTACTCGGGTTGATTCCATTCCATTCCATTCCATTCCATTCCATTCCATTCCATTCCATTCCATTCCATTCCATTCCATTCCATTCCTTTCGATTCCATTCCATTCCATTCCATTCCGTTCCATTCCATTCCATTCCATTCTATTCTATTGCATTCCATTCCATTCCATTCCATTCTGTTCTACTCGGGTTGATTCCAATCTATTCCATTCCATTCCATTCCGTTACATTCCATTCCATTCCATTCCGTTCCATTCCATTCCTTTCCATTCCAGTCCATTCCAATCCATTCCATTCTACTCGGGTTGATTCCATTCCATTCCATTCCATTCCATTCCATTCCATTCCATTCCATTCCAATCCATTCCATTCTACTTGTGTTGATTCCATTCCATTCCATTCCATTCCATTCCATTCCATTCCATTCCATTCGGTTCCATTCCATTCCATTCCATTCCATTCCATTAAATTTTATTCCATTCCATTCCATTCCATTCCTTTCCTTTCCATTCCATTCCATTCCATTCCATTACGTTGTACTCGGGTTGATTTCATTCCATTCCATTCCATTCCATTCCATTCCATTCCATTCCACTCGATTCCATTCCATTCCATTCCATTCCATTCCATTCCATTCCATTCCAATCCATTCCGTTCTACTCGGGTTGATTCCATTCCATTCCATTCCATTCCATTCCATTCCATTCCATTCCATTCCATTTCAATCCATTCCATTCTACTCGGGTTGATTCCATTCCATTCCATTCCATTCCATTCCATTCCATTCCATTCCATTCCATTCCATTCCAATCCATTCCATTCTACTCGGGTTGATTCCATTCCATTCCATTCCATTCCATTCCATTCCATTCCATTCCATTCCATTCCATTCCATTCCATTCCATTCCAATCCATTCCATTCAACTCGGGTTGATTCCATTCAATTCCATTCCATTCCACTCCATTCCATTCCATTAAATTTTATTCCATTCCATTCCATTCCATTCCTTTCCATTCCATTCCATTCCATTCCATTCCATTCCATTCGATTCCATTCGATTCTATTCCATTCCATTCCATTAAATTCCATTCCATTCCATTCCATTCCATTCCATTCCATTCCATTCCATTCCATTCCATTCCATTCCATTCCGTTCTACTCGGGTTGATTCCATTGCATTCCATTATATTCCATTCCATTCCATTCCATTCCATTCCATTCAATTCCATTCCATTCCATTCCATTCCAATCCAGTCCATTCTACTCGGGTTGATTTGATTCCATTCCATTCCATTCCATTCCATTCCATTCCATTCCATTCCATTCCATTCCATTCCAATCCATTCCATTCAACCCGGGTTGATTTGATTCCATTCCATTCCATTCCATTCCATTCCATTCCATTCCATTCCATTCCAGTCCATTCCAATCCATTCCATTCTACTCGGGTTGATTCCATTCCATTCCATTCCATTCCATTCCATTCCATTCCAATCCATTCCATTCTACTCGGGTTGATTCCATTCCATTCCATTCCATTCTATTCCACTCCATTCCATTTCATTCCTTTCCATTCCATTCCATTCCATTCCAATCCATTCCATTCTTCTCTGGTTTATTCCATTCCATTCCATTCCATTCCATTCCATTCCATTCCATTCCATTCCATTCCAATCCATTCCATTCTACTCGGGTTGATTCCATTCCGATCCTTTCCATTCCATTCCATTCCATTCCATTCCGTTCCATTCCATTCCATTCCATTCCATTCGTTTCCATTCCGATCCTTTCCATTCCATTCCATTCCATTCCATTCCGTTCCATTCCATTCCATTCCATTCCATTCGTTTCCATTCCTTTCCATTCCATTCCATTCCATTCCATTCCATTCCGTTCTACTCGGGTTGATCCCATTCTATTCCATTCCATTCCATTCCATTCCATTCGATTCCATTCCACTCCATTCCATTAAATTCCATTCCATTCCATTCCATTCCGTTCCATTCCATTCCATTCCATTCCATTCCATTCCAATCCATTCCATTCAACTCGGGTTGATTTGATTCCATTCCATTCCATTCCATTCCATTCGATTCCATTCGATTCCATTCCATTCCATTCCATTAAATTCCATTCCATTCCATTCCAGTCCATTCCATTCCATTCCATTCCATTCCATTCCATTCCATTCCGTTCTACTCGGGTTGATTCCATTCCATTCCATTCCATTCCATTCCATTCCATTCCATTCCACTCCATTCCATTCCATTCGATTCCATTCAAATCCATTCCATTCCATTCCGTTCCATTCCAATCCATTCCATTCTACTCGGGTTTATTCCATTCCATTTCATTCCATTCCATTCCATTCCATTCCATTCCATTCCAATCCATTCCATTCTACTCGGGTTGATTCCATTCCATTCCATTCCATTCCATTCCAATCCATTCCATTCTACTCGGGTTCATTCCATTCCATTCCATTCCATTCCATTCCATTCCATTCCATTCCATTCCATTCCATTCCATTCGGTTCCATTCGGTTCCATTCGATTCCATTCCATTTCAATCCATTCCATTCCATTCAGTTCCGTTCCGTTCCGTTTCGTTCGTTCCGTTCTATTCGGGTTGATTCCATTCTATTCCACTCCATTCCATTCGATTCCATTGGTTTCCATTCGATTCCATTCCATTCCATTCCATTCTATTCTATTGAATTCCATTCCATTCCATTCCATTGTATTCCAATCCATTCCTTTCTACTTGGGTTGATTCCATTCCATTCCATTCCGTTCCACTCCATTCCATTCCTTTCCATTCCATTCCATTTCATTGCATTTCAATCCATTCCATTCTACTCGGGTTGATTCCATTCCATTCCATTCCATTCCATTCCATTCCATTCCAATCCATTCCATTCTACTCGGGTTGATTCCATTCCATTCCTTTCCATTCCATTCCATTCCATTCCATTCCATTCCATTCCATTCCGTTCCATTCCATTCCATTACATTCCATTCCATTCCATTCCGTTCTACTCGGGTTGATTCCATTCCATTCCATTCCATTCCATTCCATTCCATTCCATTCCATTCCATTCCATTCGATTCCATTCCAATCCATTCCATTCCAATCCATTCCATTCTACTCGGGTAGATTCCATTCCATTCCATTCCACTCCATTCCATTCCATTCCATTCCATTCCATTTGATTCCATTCGATTCCATTCCATTCCATTCCATTCCAATCCATTCCATTCTACTCGGGTTGATTCCATTCCATTCCATTCCATTCCATTCCATTCCATTCCAATCCATTCCATTCTACTCGGGTTTTTTCCATTCCATTCCATTCCATTCCATTCCATTCAATTCCATTCCATTCCATTCCATTCCTTTCTATACCATTCCATTCCATTCGATTCCATTCGATTCCATTCGATTCCATTCCATTCCATTCCATTAAATTCCATTCCATTCCATTCCATTCCATTCCATTCCATTACATTCCATTCCATTCCATTCCATTCCATTCCGTACTACTCGGGTTGATTCCATTCCATTCCATTCCATTCCATTCCATTCCATTCCATTCCATTCGATTCGATTCCATTCAATTCCATTCCATTCCATTCCATTCCAATCCAGTCCATTCTACTCGGGTTGATTTGATTCCATTCCATTCCATTCCATTCCATTCCATTCCATTCCATTCCATTCCATTCCATTCCATTCCATTCCATTCCATTCCATTCTGTTCGATTCCATTCCATTCCATTCCAATCCATTCAAATCAACTCGGGTTGATTTGATTCCATTCCATTCCATTCCATTCCATTCCATTCGATTCCATTCGATTCTATTCCATTCCATTCCATTAAATTCCATTCCATTCCATTCCATTCCATTCCATTCCATTCCATTCCATTCCATTCCATTCCATTCCATTCCGTTCTACTCGGGTTGATTCCATTGCATTCCATTATATTCCATTCCATTCCATTCCATTCCATTCCATTCAATTCCATTCCATTCCATTCCATTCCAATCCAGTCCATTCTACTCGGGTTGATTTGATTCCATTCCATTCCATTCCATTCCATTCCATTCCATTCCATTCCATTCCATTCCATTCCAATCCATTCCATTCAACCCGGGTTGATTTGATTCCATTCCATTCCATTCCATTCCATTCCATTCCATTCCATTCCATTCCAGTCCATTCCAATCCATTCCATTCTACTCGGGTTGATTCCATTCCATTCCATTCCATTCCATTCCATTCCATTCCAATCCATTCCATTCTACTCGGGTTGATTCCATTCCATTCCATTCCATTCTATTCCACTCCATTCCATTTCATTCCTTTCCATTCCATTCCATTCCATTCCAATCCATTCCATTCTTCTCTGGTTTATTCCATTCCATTCCATTCCATTCCATTCCATTCCATTCCATTCCATTCCATTCCAATCCATTCCATTCTACTCGGGTTGATTCCATTCCGATCCTTTCCATTCCATTCCATTCCATTCCATTCCGTTCCATTCCATTCCATTCCATTCCATTCGTTTCCATTCCGATCCTTTCCATTCCATTCCATTCCATTCCATTCCGTTCCATTCCATTCCATTCCATTCCATTCGTTTCCATTCCTTTCCATTCCATTCCATTCCATTCCATTCCATTCCGTTCTACTCGGGTTGATCCCATTCTATTCCATTCCATTCCATTCCATTCCATTCGATTCCATTCCACTCCATTCCATTAAATTCCATTCCATTCCATTCCATTCCGTTCCATTCCATTCCATTCCATTCCATTCCATTCCAATCCATTCCATTCAACTCGGGTTGATTTGATTCCATTCCATTCCATTCCATTCCATTCGATTCCATTCGATTCCATTCCATTCCATTCCATTAAATTCCATTCCATTCCATTCCAGTCCATTCCATTCCATTCCATTCCATTCCATTCCATTCCATTCCGTTCTACTCGGGTTGATTCCATTCCATTCCATTCCATTCCATTCCATTCCATTCCATTCCACTCCATTCCATTCCATTCGATTCCATTCAAATCCATTCCATTCCATTCCGTTCCATTCCAATCCATTCCATTCTACTCGGGTTTATTCCATTCCATTTCATTCCATTCCATTCCATTCCATTCCATTCCATTCCAATCCATTCCATTCTACTCGGGTTGATTCCATTCCATTCCATTCCATTCCATTCCATTCCATTCCATTCCATTCCGTTCCATTACAATCCATTCCATTCTACTCGGGTTGATTCCATTCCATTCCATTCCATTCCATTCCATTACATTCCATTCCATTCCAATCCATTCCGTTCTACTCGGGTTGATTCCATTCCATCCCATTCCATTCCATTCCATTCCATTCCATTTCAATCCATTCCATTCTCCTCGGGTTGATTCCATTCCATTCCATTCCATTCCATTCCATTCCATTCCATTCCATTCCATTCCATTCCATTCCAGTCCATTCCAATCCATTCCATTCTACTCGGGTTGATTCCATTCCATTCCATTCCATTCCATTCCATTCCATTCCATTCCATTCCATTCCATTCCATTCCATTCCATTCCTTTCGATTCCATTCCATTCCATTCCATTCCGTTCCATTCCATTCCATTCCATTCTATTCTATTGCATTCCATTCCATTCCATTCCATTCTGTTCTACTCGGGTTGATTCCAATCTATTCCATTCCATTCCATTCCGTTACATTCCATTCCATTCCATTCCGTTCCATTCCATTCCTTTCCATTCCAGTCCATTCCAATCCATTCCATTCTACTCGGGTTGATTCCATTCCATTCCATTCCATTCCATTCCATTCCATTCCATTCCATTCCAATCCATTCCATTCTACTTGTGTTGATTCCATTCCATTCCATTCCATTCCATTCCATTCCATTCCATTCCATTCGGTTCCATTCCATTCCATTCCATTCCATTCCATTAAATTTTATTCCATTCCATTCCATTCCATTCCTTTCCTTTCCATTCCATTCCATTCCATTCCATTACGTTGTACTCGGGTTGATTTCATTCCATTCCATTCCATTCCATTCCATTCCATTCCATTCCACTCGATTCCATTCCATTCCATTCCATTCCATTCCATTCCATTCCATTCCAATCCATTCCGTTCTACTCGGGTTGATTCCATTCCATTCCATTCCATTCCATTCCATTCCATTCCATTCCATTCCATTTCAATCCATTCCATTCTACTCGGGTTGATTCCATTCCATTCCATTCCATTCCATTCCATTCCATTCCATTCCATTCCATTCCATTCCAATCCATTCCATTCTACTCGGGTTGATTCCATTCCATTCCATTCCATTCCATTCCATTCCATTCCATTCCATTCCATTCCATTCCATTCCATTCCATTCCAATCCATTCCATTCAACTCGGGTTGATTCCATTCAATTCCATTCCATTCCACTCCATTCCATTCCATTAAATTTTATTCCATTCCATTCCATTCCATTCCTTTCCATTCCATTCCATTCCATTCCATTCCATTCCATTACGTTCTACTCGGGTTGATTTCATTCCATTCCATTCCATTCCATTCCATTCCATTCCTTTCGATTCCATACGATTCCATTCCATTCCATTCCATTCCAACCCATTCCGTTTTACTCGGGTTGATTCCATTCCATTCCATTCCATTCCATTCCATTCCATTCCATTCCATTCCATTCCATTCCATTCCATTCTACTCGGGTTGATTCCATTCCATTCCATTCCATTCCATTCCATTCCATTCCATTCCATTCCATTCAATTCCATTCCATTCCATTCCATTCCATTCCATTGCATTCCAATCCATTCCATTCTACTCGGGTTGATTTGATTCCATTCCATTCCATTCCATTCCATTTCATTCCATTCCATTCGATTCCATTCCATTCCAATCCATTCCATTCCATTCCATTCCATTCCATTGCATTCCAATCCATTCCATTCTACTCGGGTTGATTTGATTCCATTCCATTCCATTCCATTCCATTCCATTCCATTCCGTTCTACTCGGGTTCACTCCATTCCATTCCATTCCATTGCACTCTATTCCATTGAATTCCCTTCCTTTCTATTCCATTCCATTCCATTCCATTCCATTCCGTTCTACTCGGGTTGATTCCATTCCATTCCAATCCATTCCATTCTACTCGGGTTCATTCCATTCCATTCCATTCCATTCCATTCCATTCCATTCCATTCCATTCCATTCCATTCGGTTCCATTCGGTTCCATTCGATTCCATTCCATTTCAATCCATTCCATTCCATTCCGTTCCGTTCCGTTCCGTTTCGTTCGTTCCGTTCTATTCGGGTTGATTCCATTCTATTCCACTCCATTCCATTCGATTCCATTGGTTTCCATTCGATTCCATTCCATTCCATTCCATTCTATTCTATTGAATTCCATTCCATTCCATTCCATTCCATTGTATTCCAATCCATTCCTTTCTACTCGGGTTCATTCCATTCCATTCCATTCCGTTCCACTCCATTCCATTCCTTTCCATTCCATTCCATTTCATTGCATTTCAATCCATTCCATTCTACTCGGGTTGATTCCATTCCATTCCATTCCATTCCATTCCATTCCATTCCATTCCATTCCAATCCATTCCATTCTACTCGGGTTGATTCCATTCCATTCCTTTCCATTCCATTCCATTCCATTCCATTCCATTCCATTCCATTCCGTTCCGTTCCATTCCATTCCATTCCATTCCATTCCATTCCATTCCATTCCGTTCTACTCGGGTTGATTCCATTCCATTCCATTCCATTCCATTCCATTCCATTCCATTCCATTCGATTCCATTCCAATCCATTCCATTCCAATCCATTCCATTCTACTCGGGTAGATTCCATTCCATTCCATTCCATTCCATTCCATTCCATTCCATTCCATTCCATTCCATTCCATTCCATTCCATTCCATTCCATTTGATTCCATTCGATTCCATTCCATTCCATTCCATTCCAATCCATTCCATTCTACTCGGGTTGATTCCATTCTATTCCACTCCATTCCATTCCATTCCATTCCATTCCATTCCATTCCATTCCATTCCATTCCATTCCATTCCAATCCATTCCATTCTACTCGGGTTGATTCCATTCCATTCCATTCCATTCGATTCCATTCGATTCCATTCGATTCCATTCCATTCCATTCCATTAAATTCCATTCCATTCCATTCCATTCCATTCCATTCCATTCCATTCCATTCCATTACATTCCATTCCATTCCGTTCTACTCGGGTTGATTCCATTCCATTCCATTCCATTCCATTCCATTCCATTCCATTCCATTCCATTCCATTCCATTCCATTCGATTCCATTCAATTCCATTCCATTCCATTCCATTCTAATCCAGTCCATTCTACTCGGGTTGATTTGATTCCATTCCATTCCATTCCATTCCATTCCATTCCATTCCATTCCATTCCATTCCATTCCATTCCATTCCATTCCAATCCATTCCATTCAACTCGGGTTGATTTGATTCCATTCCATTCCATTCCATTCCATTCGATTCCATTCGTTTCCATTCCATTCCATTCCATTAAATTCCATTCCGTTCCATTCCATTCCATTCCATTCCATTCCATTCCATTCCATTCCATTCCATTCCATTCCATGCCATTCCATTCCATTCCGTTCTACTCGGGTTGATTCCATTCCATTCCATTCCATTCCATTCCATTCCATTCCATTCCATTCCATTCGATTCCATTCAATTCCATTCCATTCCATTCCGTTCCATTCCAATCCATTCCATTCTACTCGGGTTTATTCCATTCCATTCCATTCCATTCCATTCCATTCCATTCCATTCCAATCCATTCCATTCTACTTGGGTTGATACCATTCCATTCCATTCCATTCCATTCCGTTCCATTCCATTCCAATCCATTCCATTCTACTCGGGTTGATTCCATTCCATTCCATTCCATTCCATTCCATTCCATTCCATTCCATTCCATTCCATTCCAATCCATTCGATTCAACTCGGGTTGATTCCATTCAATTCCATTCCATTCCAATCCATTCCATTAAATTTTATTCCATTCCATTCCATTCCATTCCTTTCCATTCCATTCCATTCCGTTACTTTCTACTCGGGTTGATTTCATTCCATTCCATTCCATTCCATTCCATTCCATTCCATTCCATTCCATTCCATTCCATTCCATTCCATTCCTTTCGATTCCATACGATTCCATTCCATTCCATTCCATTCCAATCCATTCCGTTCTACTCGGGTTGATTCCATTCCATCCCATTCCATTCCATTCCATTCCATTCCATTCCATTCCATTCCATTTCAATCCATTCCATTCTCCTCGGGTTGATTCCATTCCATTGCATTCCATTCCATTCCATTCCATTCCATTCCATTCCATTCCAGTCCATTCCAATCCATTCCATTCTACTCGGGTTGATTCCATTCCATTCCATTCCATTCCATTCCATTCCATTCCTTTCGATTCCATTCCATTCCATTCCATTCATTCCATTCCATTCTATTGCATTCCATTCCATTCCATTCCATTCTGTTCTACTCGGGTTGATTCCAATCTATTCCATTCCATTCCATTCCGTTACATTCCATTCCATTCCATTCCATTAAATTCCGTTCCATTCCATTCCATTCCATTCCAGTCCATTCCAATCCATTCCATTCTACTCGGGTTGATTCCATTCCATTCCATTCCATTCCATTCCATTCCAATCCATTCCATTCTACTTGTGTTGATTCCATTCCATTCCATTCCATTACATTACATTCCATTCCATTCGGTTCCATTCCATTCCATTCCATTCCATTCCATTCCATTAAATTTTATTCCATTCCATTCCATTCCATTCCTTTCCTTTCCATTCCATTCCATTCCATTCCATTACGTTGTACTCGGATTGATTTCATTCCATTCCATTCCATTCCATTCCATTCCATTCCATTCCATTCCATTCCATTCCATTCCACTCGATTCCATTCCATTCCATTCCATTCCATTCCATTCCATTCCATTCCATTCCATTCCATTCCAATCCATTCCGTTTTTCTCGGGTTGATTCCATTCCATTCCATTCCATTCCATTCGATTCCATTCCATTCCATTTCAATCCATTCCATTCTACTCGGGATGATTCCATTCCATTCCATTCCATTCCATTCCATTCCATTCCATTCCATTCCATTCCATTCCATTCCAATCCATTCCATTCTACTCGGGTTGATTCCATTCCATTCCATTCCATTCCATTCCATTCCATTCCATTCCATTCCATTCCATTCCATTCCAGTCCATTCCAATCCATTCCATTCTACTTGGGTTGATTCCATTCCATTCCATTCCATTCCATTCCATTCCATTCCATTCCTTTCGATTCCATTCCATTCCAGTCCATTCCAATCCATTCCATTCTACTCGGGTTGATTCCATTCCATTCCATTCCATTCCATTACATTCCATTCCAATCCATTCCATTCTACTTGGGTTGATCATTCCATTCCATTCCATTCCATTCCATTCCATTCCATTCCATTCCATTCCATTCCATTCCATTCCATTCCATTCCATTCCATTCCATTAAATTTTATTCCATTCCATTCCATTCCATTCCATTCCATTCCATTCAATTGCATTCCATTCCATTCCATTCCATTAAATTTTATTCCATTCCATTCCATTCCATTCCTTTCCATTCCATTCCATTCCGTTACTTTCTACTCGGGTTGATTTCATTCCATTGCATTCCATTCCTTTCCATTCCATTCCATTCCATTCCATTACGTTCTACTCGGGTTGATTTCATTCCATGCCATTCCATTCCATTGCATTCCAATCCATTCCGT
>NC_073241.2:17635000-17642500 GCF_029281585.2 Gorilla gorilla gorilla
TCCATTCTACTCGGGTTGATTCCATTCCATTCCATTCCATTACATTACATTCCATTCCAATCCATTCCGTTCTACTTGGGTTGATACCATTCCATTCCATTCCATTCCATTCCATTCCATTCCATTCCATTCCATTCCATTCGATTCCATTCCATTCCATTCCATTCCATTAAATTTTATTCCATTCCATTCCATTCCATTCCATTCCATTCCATTCAATTCCATTCCATTCCATTCCATTCCATTAAATTTTATTCCATTCCATTCCATTCCATTCCTTTCCATTCCATTCCATTCCGTTACTTTCTACTCGGGTTGATTTCATTCCATTCCATTCCATTCCTTTCCATTCCATTCCATTCCATTCCATTACGTTCTACTCGGGTTGATTTCATTCCATGCCATTCCATTCCATTGCATTCCAATCCATTCCGTTCTACTCGGGTTGATTCCCTTCCATTCCATTCCATTCCATTTGATTCCATTCCATTCCATTTCAATCCATTCCATTCTACTCGGGTTGATTCCATTCCATTCCATTCCATTCCATTCCATTCCATTCCATTCCATTCCATTCCATTCCATTCGAATACTTTCCATTCCATTCCGTTCTAATCGGGTTAATTCTATTTCGTTCAATTCCATTCCATTCCATTCCATTCCATTCCATTCCATTCCATTCCTTTCCATTCCATTCCATTCCATTCTACTCGGTTTGATTCCATTCCATTCCATTCCATTCCATTCCATTCCATTCCTTTCGATTCCATTCCATTCCATTCCATTCCATTCCATTCCATTCCATTCCATTCCATTCCATTCTATTGCATTCCATTCCATTCCATTCCATTCCGTTCTACTCGGGTTGATTCCAATCTATTCCATTCCATTCCATTCCGTTACATTCCATTCCATTCCATTCCATTCCATTCCGTTCCATTCCATTCCATTCCATTCCAGTCCATTCCAATCCATTCCATTCTACTCGGGTTGATTCCATTCCATTCCATTACATTACATTACATTACATTACATTCCATTCCAATCCATTCCATTCTACTCGGGTTGATTCCATTCCATTCCATTCCATTCCATTCCATTCCATTCCATTCCATTCCATTCGATTCCATTCCATTCCATTCCATTCCATTCCATTCCATTCCATTCCATTCCATTAAATTTTATTCCATTCCATTCCATTCCATTCCTTTCCTTTCCTTTCCATTCCATTCCATTCCATTCCATTACGTTCTACTCGGGTTGATTTCATTCCATTCCATTCCATTCCATTCCATTCCATTCCATTCGATTCCATTCCATTCCATTTCAATCCATTCCATTCTACTCGGGTTGATTCCATTCCATTCCATTTGATTCCATTCCATTCCATTCCATTCCATTCCATTCCATTCTGTTCTACTCGGGTTGATTTCATTCTATTCCATTCCATTCCATTCCCTTCCATTCCATTCCATTCAATTCCATTCGATTCCAATCCATTCCATTCCATTAAATTCCATTCCATTCCATTCCATTCCATTCCATTCCATTCCATTCCATTCCATTCCATTCCATTCAATTCCATTCCGTTCTACTCGGGTTGATTCCATTCCTTTCCATTCCATTCCATTCCATTCCATTCCATTCCATTCCATTCCATTCCATTCCATTCCGTTCTACTCGGGTTCATTCCATTCCATTCCATTCCATTGCATTCTATTCCATTGAATTCCCTTCCTTTCTAATCCATTCCATTCCATTCCATTCCATTCCGTTGTACTCGGGTTGATTCCATTCCATTCCATTCCATTCCATTCCATTCCATTCCATTCCATTCCATTCCATTCCATTCCATTCCATTCGATTCCATTCGATTCCATTCCATTCCATTCCATTCCATTCCATTCCAATCCATTCCATTCTACTCGGGTTCATTCCATTCCATTCCATTCCATTCCATTCCATTCCATTCCATTCCTTTCCATTCCATTCGGTTCCATTCGGTTCCATTCGATTCCATTCCATTTCAATCCATTCCATTCCATTCCGTTCCGTTCCGTTGCGTTCTACTCGGGTTCATTCCATTCCATTCCATTCCATTGCATTCTATTCCATTGAATTCCCTTCCTTTCTATTCCATTCCATTCCATTCCATTCCATTCCGTTCTATTCGGGTTGATTCCATTCTATTCCACTCCATTCCATTCGATTCCATTGGTTTCCATTCGATTCCATCCCATTCCATTCCATTCTATTCTATTGAATTCCATTCCATTCCATTCCATTCCATTGTATTCCAATCCATTCCTTTCTACTCGGGTTGATTCCATTCCATTCCATTCCGTTCCACTCCATTCCATTCCTTTCCATTCCATTCCATTTCATTGCATTTCAATCCATTCCATTCTACTCGGGTTGATTCCATTCCATTCCATTCCATTCCATTCCATTCCATTCCATTCCAATCCATTCCATTCTACTCGGGTTGATTCCATTCCATTCCTTTCCATTCCATTCCATTCCATTCCATTCCATTCCATTCCATTCCGTTCCGTTCCATTCCATTCCATTCCATTCCATTCCATTCCATTCCATTCCGTTCTACTCGGGTTGATTCCATTCCATTCCATTCCATTCCATTCCATTCGATTCCATTCCAATCCATTCCATTCCAATCCATTCCATTCTACTCGGGTAGATTCCATTCCATTCCATTCCATTCCATTCCATTCCATTCCATTCCATTCCATTTGATTCCATTCGATTCCATTCCATTCCATTCCATTCCAATCCATTCCATTCTACTCGGGTTGATTCCATTCCATTCCATTCCATTCCATTCCATTCCATTCCATTCCATTCCATTCCATTCCATTCCAATCCATTCCATTCTACTCGGGTTGATTCCATTCCATTCCATTCCATTCCATTCCATTCCATTCCGTTCAATTCCATTCCATTCCATTCCATTCCATTCCATTCTATACCATTCCATTCCATTCGATTCCATTCGATTCCATTCGATTCCATTCCATTCCATTCCATTAAATTCCATTCCATTCCATTCCATTCCATTCCATTCCTTTCCATTCCATTCCATTCCATTCCATTCCATTCCATTCCATTCCGTTCTACTCGGGTTGATTCCATTCCATTCCATTCCATTCCATTCCATTCCATTCCATTCCATTCCATTCGATTCCATTCAATTCCATTCCATTCCATTCCATTCCAATCCAGTCCATTCTACTCGGGTTGATTTGATTCCATTCCATTCCATTCCATTCCATTCCATTCCATTCCATTCCATTCCATTCCATTCCATTCCATTCCATTCCATTCCATTCCATTCCATTCCAATCCATTCCATTCAACTCGGGTTGATTTGATTCCATTCCATTCCATTCCATTCCATTCCATTCCTTTCGATTCCATTCCATTCCATTCCATTAAATTCCATTCCATTCCATTCCATTCCATTCCATTCCATTCCATTCCATTCCATTCCATTCCATTCCATTCCATTCCATTCCGTTCTACTCGGGTTGATTCCATTCCATTCCATTCCATTCCATTCCATTCCATTCCATTCCATTCGATTCTATTGAATTCCATTCCATTCCATTCCATTCCATTGTATTCCAATCCATTCCTTTCTACTCGGGTTGATTCCATTCCATTCCATTCCGTTCCACTCCATTCCATTCCTTTCCATTCCATTCCATTTCATTGCATTTCAATCCATTCCATTCTACTCGGGTTGATTCCATTCCATTCCATTCCATTCCATTCCATTCCATTCCATTCCATTCCAATCCATTCCATTCTACTCGGGTTGATTCCATTCCATTCCTTTCCATTCCATTCCATTCCATTCCATTCCATTCCATTCCATTCCGTTCCGTTCCATTCCATTCCATTCCATTCCATTCCATTCCATTCCATTCCGTTCTACTCGGGTTGATTCCATTCCATTCCATTCCATTCCATTCCATTCCATTCCATTCCATTCCATTCGAATCCATTCCAATCCATTCCATTCCAATCCATTCCATTCTACTCGGGTAGATTCCATTCCATTCCATTCCATTCCATTCCATTCCATTCCATTCCGTTCCATTCCATTCCATTCCATTCCATTCAATTTGATTCCATTCGATTCCATTCCATTCCATTCCATTCCAATACATTCCATTCTACTCGGGTTGATTCCATTCTATTCCATTCCATTCCATTCCATTCCATTCCATTCCATTCCATTCCATTCCATTCCATTCCATTCCATTCCATTCCAATCCATTCCATTCTACTCGGGTTGATTCCATTCCATTCCATTCCATTCGATTCCATTCGATTCCATTCGATTCCATTCCATTCCATTCCATTAAATTCCATTCCATTCCATTCCATTCCATTCCATTCCATTCCATTCCATTCCATTCCATTCCATTCCGTTCTACTCGGGTTGATTCCATTCCATTCCATTCCATTCCATTCCATTCCATTCCATTCCATTCCATTCCATTCCATTCGATTCCATTCAATTCCATTCCATTCCATTCCATTCTAATCCAGTCCATTCTACTCGGGTTGATTTGATTCCATTCCATTCCATTCCATTCCATTCCATTCCATTCCATTCCATTCCATTCCATTCCATTCCATTCCAATCCATTCCATTCATCTCGGGTTGATTTGATTCCATTCCATTCCATTCCATTCCTTTCGATTCCATTCGATTCCATTCCATTCCATTCCATTAAATTCCATTCCGTTCCATTCCATTCCATTCCATTCCATTCCATTCCATTCCATTCCATGCCATTCCATTCCATTCCCTTCTACTCGGGTTGATTCCATTCCATTCCATTCCATTCCATTCCATTCCATTCCACTCCATTCCATTCCATTCGATTCCATTCAATTCCATTCCATTCCATTCCGTTCCATTCCAATCCATTCCATTCTACTCGGGTTTATTCCATTCCATTCCATTCCATTCCATTCCATTCCATTCCATTCCAATCCATTCCATTCTACTTGGGTTGATACCATTCCATTCCATTCCATTCCATTCCGTTCCATTCCATTCCAATCCATTCCATTCTACTCGGGTTGATTCCATTCCATTCCATTCCATTCCATTCCATTCCATTCCATTCCATTCCATTCCAATCCATTCCATTCAACTCGGGTTGATTCCATTCAATTCCATTCCATTCCATTCCATTCCATTAAATTTTATTCCATTCCATTCCATTCCATTCCTTTCCATTCCATTCCATTCCGTTACTTTCTACTCGGGTTGATTTCATTCCATTCCATTCCATTCCATTCCATTCCATTCCATTCCATTCCATTCCATTCCTTTCGATTCCATACGATTCCATTCCATTCCATTCCATTCCAATCCATTCCGTTCTACTCGGGTTGATTCCATTCCATCCCATTCCATTCCATTCCATTCCATTCCATTCCATTCCATTCCATTTCAATCCATTCCATTCTCCTCGGGTTGATTCCATTCCATTGCATTCCATTCCATTCCATTCCATTCCATTCCATTCCAGTCCATTCCAATCCATTCCATTCTACTCGGGTTGATTCCATTCCATTCCATTCCATTCCATTCCATTCCATTCCATTCCATTCCTTTCGATTCCATTCCATTCCATTCCATTCATTCCATTCCATTCTATTGCATTCCATTCCATTCCATTCCATTCTGTTCTACTCGGGTTGATTCCAATCTATTCCATTCCATTCCATTCCGTTACATTCCATTCCATTCCATTCCATTAAATTCCGTTCCATTCCATTCCATTCCATTCCAGTCCATTCCAATCCATTCCATTCTACTCGGGTTGATTCCATTCCATTCCATTCCATTCCATTCCATTCCAATCCATTCCATTCTACTTGTGTTGATTCCATTCCATTCCATTCCATTCCATTACATTCCATTCCATTCGGTTCCATTCCATTCCATTCCATTCCATTCCATTCCATTAAATTTTATTCCATTCCATTCCATTCCATTCCTTTCCTTTCCATTCCATTCCATTCCATTCCATTACGTTGTACTCGGATTGATTTCATTCCATTCCATTCCATTCCATTCCATTCCATTCCATTCCATTCCATTCCATTCCATTCCACTCGATTCCATTCCATTCCATTCCATTCCATTCCATTCCATTCCATTCCATTCCAATCCATTCCGTTTTTCTCGGGTTGATTCCATTCCATTCCATTCCATTCGATTCCATTCCATTCCATTTCAATCCATTCCATTCTACTCGGGTTGATTCCATTCCATTCCATTCCATTCCATTCCATTCCATTCCATTCCATTCCATTCCATTCCATTCCAATCCATTCCATTCTACTCGGGTTGATTCCATTCCATTCCATTCCATTCCATTCCATTCCATTCCATTCCATTCCATTCCATTCCATTCCAATCCATTCCATTCTACTCGGGTTGATTCCATTCCATTCCATTCCATTCCATTCCATTCCATTCCATTCCTTTCGATTCCATTCCATTCCAGTCCATTCCAATCCATTCCATTCTACTCGGGTTGATTCCATTCCATTCCATTCCATTCCATTACATTCCATTCCAATCCATTCCATTCTACTTGGGTTGATACCATTCCATTCCATTCCATTCCATTCCATTCCATTCCATTCCATTCCATTCGATTCCATTCCATTCCATTCCATTCCATTAAATTTTATTCCATTCCATTCCATTCCATTCCTTTCCTTTCCATTCCATTCCATTCCATTCCATTACGTTCTACTCGGGTTGATTTCATTCCATGCCATTCCATTCCATTGCATTCCAATCCATTCCGTTCTACTCGGGTTGATTCCATTCCATTCCATTCCATTCCATTTGATTCCATTCCATTCCATTTCAATCCATTCCATTCTACTCGGGTTGATTCCATTCCATTCCATTCCATTCCATTCCATTCCATTCCATTCCATTCCATTCGATTACTTTCCATTCCATTCCGTTCTAATCGGGTTAATTCTATTCCGTTCCATTCCATTCCATTCCATTCCATTCCATTCCATTCCATTCCATTCCTTTCCATTCCATTCCATTCCATTCTACTCGGTTTGATTCCATTCCATTCCATTCCATTCCATTCCATTCCTTTCGATTCCATTCCATTCCATTCCATTCCATTCCATTCCATTCCATTCCATTCCATTCCATTCCATTCTATTGCATTCCATTCCATTCCATTCCATTCCGTTCTACTCGGGTTGATTCCAATCTATTCCATTCCATTCCATTCCGTTACATTCCATTCCATTCCATTCCATTCCATTCCGTTCCATTCCATTCCATTCCATTCCAGTCCATTCCAATCCATTCCATTCTACTCGGGTTGATTCCATTCCATTCCATTCCATTCCATTCCATTACATTACATTCCATTCCAATCCATTCCATTCTACTCGGGTTGATTCCATTCCATT